>NC_142143.1:14854696-15006212 GCF_024610735.1 Ursus americanus | reverse complement strand
GAATCAATTTTCAAAGGCCAGGAGGTAAGAAGCTGATGAAGGATCCATCTTCATGGGATAATGGGACTTCTCGTGTCTGAGAAGACAATATCAGTACCCGTTGTGTGTGGGGAGAGGTGTAGAACAAAGAACCATGAGAACAGACTAAAGCAATACTTCTTAAACAACCTGTGGTGATGGATCAGTTTTAAATTTCTGATCTACCCTAGACTGACGGTTTTGTGAAATTAAAAAAAAAAAAAAGACACATTTGGAAGTCACAGCAATTTCAAGTTGCTATAAATTACTCTAAATTTCTGTATTTATTGCAGACTGATAATACACAGCTTGAAGACCAGCATAGGTCCATGGGTAGGACTGTACTAAAATACAGTCTTGTTACAGCGACAATTCAGGTACCAATAGCGATAAAGACGGTTGCACACTAGTAAATGTTTAACAACTAGTTCTTGGGCGAGGGGGAAGTGATTTGTAACATGTGACAATTTCCATGGTGTAAATACTCCCATCACAACAGATTTCAAGCTAAAAGGTGAAATCAATGAATGCAGAGAGTAGATAAGCAGGAGATGTATATTGCACTCCACTGCATACAGAAACCTACAAGTGGGTCTTAAGTTAACAGCAACCATCATCACAAAAATAAAATCGATACCCTTTAAACCTGCAGGAGAAAAGTCACCCAGTCCAATGGAAAGCAGGAAAGGAGGGTAAAAAGAAAGGCCTTCCTTTTATTGGAGTATTTCTCACATTATATAACTTGCCCGTGAAGACAGGAGCCAGAAGTCATTTTCCCAGCTTCCTCTGCAGCTTAGACGACAACATGTGACCTACGCTCAGCCAATCAGATGACCTTCCTCTAGACTTCTGTTTAGGAGAGACCATCTCGAGGAAGCTTTGTGTAAACCTTGGTGACAAATTTGTCCAGATCTTGGCGAGTAGCAGCGAGGGGAAGCTAGCATCAGCTCCTAACCTCATCAGTGAGAGCCCTAGAGTCTGTGGTGAGTCGTGGGTACACTGGAGGTCAAGGTGTCGTTTGGGGACAGACATCCTGACCCTCCTGGAGAGCCTGTGAGATTCCTAATAACCTTAATACATTCCCTTTTCTGCTGAAACCATCAACAGAAGATTCTCTAGACCGCAGCTAAGAACAGCGATTGATTCAACACCTCCACTCCATTTTAAAAATAACACCTTTATTGAGATATAATTCATATACCATACAACTCACCTACTTAAAGTGTACAAGACAATGGTTTCTAGTATATTCACAAAGTTGCACAATTATTACCACGATCAGTTTTTACATTTTCCTCACCCCCTAAAGAAAGTCTACCCATTAGCAGTCACTGCCTATATTGCTGCAACACCCCACACCTTCACCCCTAAATCCCAGACAGCACTAACCTACTCTCCTTCTCTGGGTGTTTGCCTGTTCTAAGCATTTCATATGAATGGAATCATATATTATGTGGCCTCTTGTGACTGGCTTTCTTCACTTAGTTTCAAGTTTTTAAGATTCATCCATGCTGTAGGATATTTTGCTATCTTATGCTTTTTGTTGCTGAATAACATTCCATTGTATAAATATGCCTCATTTTTTTAAAAGATTTTATTTATTTATTTGACAGAGATAGACAGCCAGTGAGAGAGGGAACACAAGCAGGGGGAGTGGGAGAGGAAGAAGCAGGCTCATAGTGGAGGAGCCTGATGTGGGGCTCGAACCCAGAACGCTGGGATCATGCCCTGAGCCGAAGGCAGATGCTTAACCACTGCGCTACCCAGGCGCCCCAAATATGCCTCATTTTTTAAACCATTTATCAGTTGGTGGACATTTGTGTTTTTTCCACTATTATGGATAATGCTGCTATGAACATTTGTATACAAGGTTTCTTGGTGGTTTTTTTTTTGTTGTTTTTTGGGTTTTGTTTTTGTTTTTGAGTGTGGACATATGTTTTGGGTATATACCTTGGAGTAGAATTACTGGGTCATATGCTAAATCTATGTTGAACCTTCTGAGGAATTGCCAAACTGGTTTTCAAAGTGGCTGCACCATTTTATAATTTCTCAGTAGGTAGGATATGAAGATTCCACTTTCTCTACCACCTTGCCAACACTTGTTATAGTCTAATCTTTTTTATTACAGCCATCCTGGTGGGTGTGAAGCAGGATTTCATTGTAGGCTTCATTTGCATTTCTCTAATGGCTAATGATAATGAAATCCTTTCATTTGTTTATTGGCCATCTGTATCTTCTTTGGAGAAATGTCATTCAGATCCTTTCTCAATTTTTCAACTGGGTTATGCATCTTTTTATTAAGTTTTAAAGTTCCTTATGTACTCTAGATACAAATCCCTGATCAGATATATGATTTGCAAATATTTTTTCCCATTCAGTGGGTCATTTTTACGCTTCCTTGGCATACACCTCATTTTTTATTTACGAAATAAAACTAGTTAAGTCTTGAATTGGGTACTGGCAAAATCATAAACACAGATGGTTTATGAGTATTTAGAAATTTAGAAATTAAAGCTAATATGCGTTCACTGAGAACAAGAACTAACATCATTTCATTTTTCTTCATTTGTTCTTATACCATGATTTCCTTCTGTTGCTTTTTTTCTTACTAGAAATTTTTACTCCTCTTGCTATGAATATTACTTCCTATAAGGAAGCAGACGTCTACTCTCCATAAACCACAACATTCTAATAGTAAAGCTGGAATGGGTTCTCTTATCAGGTGGCGAACTTCTAATCACCGCAAAATCAGGATGAGGCACTTGGACTGACCATCTGTTATGATGTTGCAAAGGAAACACCTGAGTTGAATTACATGGTTTCTTTTTTTTTTTTTTTAAAGATTATTTATTTATTTATTTATTTATTTATTTATTTATTTATTTGACAGAGAGACAGCCAGCGAGAGAGGGAACACAAGCAGGGGGAGTGGGAGAGGAAGAAGCAGGCTTCTAGCAGAGGAGCCTGATGTGGGGCTCGATCCCAGAATGCTGGGATCACGCCCTGAGCCGAAGGCAGACACTTAACGACTGCGCCACCCAGGCGCCCCGAATTACATGGTTTCTAAGATCCTCTCCTAATTTAAGATTCTAGTCATTGATTCACTCCTGTCTCCATCCATCCATTCATTCTTTGTTCCAAGGAAAACGTTAAAGGTCTTCTAGGATTTCATAAAATACCACAAGAGAACACAAATTGGAAGAAGCAAGAAGGAGAAAAAAATAAGCCAGGCCACAGATACCAGATGAAGTCAGGTGTTCGGCAAATACAAAAGGGCCTGTCTTACCAGCCTATATGTTGTTAGATGTTGTTAGATGGAAAGCCACACATTTGGCTTCCGATTTTCCCCACAGTCAAGGCCGAGAGGGGGCCTTGATCAGCGACACAATTTACAGTGCCCATTAGGCACAATTCTTCTTGGTTCTAGGACCAGAAAGAAATGTCTCCTGATCCCAGCCCCACAAAAGTTGCACTTTATATTACAATATTTCTTTTTTCCAGGTCCCCTTTGGGCTTTTAATCGTTTTGCTAACTGCCATCTCTTTCACATTGGGCAACACTTGGGAATGCTGACAGCCCTGAAGCTGAGAGCTATTGCCCCACAAATGAAAATAATAAAAATGCCTTTCCTCCTCAGAGTTTCAGCACATGAGCCCTCCTTGCTTGACTCTTACAATGACGCCTTTTGAATAATGACCACAACTACCATGTATTGAGCACGTGGGCATGTCACCGTCTTGACCTTGAGTCTTCACAATAACCCTAAACAAAAGAGCATTTGCCTGTTTTACAGAGATGGGAAAACAGAGTCAAGGGAAACGATCTGGTCAAGGTCACACAGCTGGTGAGCAACAGAGCCAGGACTCACATCTAGGCCTGTCAGTCTCCTTAGATGGTCTTCTTTCAATATAATCCCATTGTGTTTTCTTTTTATCTGAACATTTAATAACTTCCTAAATTCTTTGAGCTTTATCTGAAGATCTCCATGTTGGTTAGGCTAAAGGCTAATCTGCCGTAACAGAGAAACTCAAAATGCAGCTCTTTAAACAATGTAGGAGTGTTTTTTTTCTCTCATGTGAAGTCCAAAGTTGAGTGGACTTTACTGGCTCAGAAGTAAAGAGATGTGGGAGTTGCACTAGTCACTACTGCTCACATATCATCGTGTGCAATGAAACTTTGGCTCCCATTCTTAGCTCTGGCTGGGTGGTCAGGTGCCCAGCTAAAATTCCATTTGCTTGTGTGGGTGGGGGCGAGGTTCCATTATTTAAAGGAAAAAGTGGGAAGACAGTCTCAAGGGAATGGTTACAGGCTCCATCACCCCCCCCCCCCCCGGGAACATTTCTCTTCCTTCTGATTCTGAGTTTTATCAGGAATTAGCATTCCCCCACCAGTGGCCAGGCTGCCTTCTTGCCGTTTGCTTTATATGTGGCTGAGCAATAGGTGTTGCCTCTTGCTTTTTTTTTTTTTTTTTAAGATTTTTTGTATTTATTTGAGAGAGAGAGAGAGACAGAGAGACAGAGAGCACAAACAGGGAGAGGGGGTCACAGGCCTAGGGAGAGGGAGAAGAAGAGTCCCCACCAGGAAGGGAGCCCGATGCGGAGCTCCATCCCAGGACCCTGAGATCATGGCCTGAGCCGAAGGTAGCCGCTTAAATGACTGAGCCACCGAGGCACCCCGTCTCTTGTTTTTTACAAATTCTCTTCGGTTTCATTTCTTCTTTCTGCCCACGAAAGCAAAGTCATTATACGCATAGAAATTGGGAGCTGAAAATGGTTTTCTGATTTTACAGATGGAGAAATTGGGATTCAAAGTGAATGACTTGCATAGGGTCACTCAAATAGAAGCAGAGGTGGGACTTGAACCTGGGTGTCCTGCTTGCATCCCACCCCATGGATATAAGCCCTCCTCACCTAAGCCCCTTCCTTTGCCATTTTCCTGCTGGAGGGCAATGCCAAGAAAATGAACAACGCATCCGGAAAGATCCAGAAGCTCTTAAATATCCTTTAGAAGATCATTAAAGATGAGGCAAATCAAAACACAGACAAATCCTTCTAGTTAGATAAAGCACAGTAATGCTCATTTGAAAACCGGTAGAAGCACTCTAAAATCACTCCTAGTAATTTCTAGGCTTCCTATAAATCTTCCTGACACTCTTAAAGAGATCTCTCCTAACCAGGCTTGCAGCCGTGTCTGTTCATTGACATGAAAGGGTTACTCCATGCAGCGAAATTCCGGGTCCCGTTAGCACCATGAGGATCCAGGATGACACACATTGCCTTTTCTCCTTTTCTTAGGTCAAATTCAATGCTGCTTGAGGAGCTGGAGGAATTCCATGAGCTCTAGAGTCTGGGCGAATTAGCCCCTCAAGAGCATTGCAATCAGACTGGTAGACCATCAACAGGTCTGCTCAGCCTGGTTGCTCAAAGGCTGGCTTTTCTTCACCGGGGAGGAGAAACGAAGAACAGAGGAGGGATGCAGAGGCCCTGGTTTATGTGTGGTAGATACTCCTTTTAGGAGTACGTGTCTGAGGGGATGTGGGTGTGACATGGGTGTGTGTATTGTCTGGAGGGAGAGGAAGAGAAGAGGGAAAAAAGGTGGGGGGGGGGAGAAAAACAATTCTAGAATGTGTTTCAGCAGAAGTAAAATTGAGGAGGAGGCAAGGTGGGTAGAGAAACTGAGACTGAGAACGTGTCAGAATGTGTGTGAGGGAGGGAGGGAGGGAGGAGAAAGCACAGGTGGAGAACTCTTGATGGGAAAGGAGTGACTTCAGAGCAAATACTCATCCTTACTGGGTGCGTGTCAGTCCATCTGTCCTTTGGTCAGTCTCTGTCAGTGTTGTATAGGCTGTAGGAATTTCCCATGTCTAGAGGTCATGGTCCCACCCACAAGCAGCTTATAAGGAGTTGGGGAGACAAATGGACAAAGACCCAAGGGACCCAAGGCAGGGGGGAAAGTGAGAACCAGTAAGGCTGTGGGGGAGAGACTAGTCTGTTTGCTGGGAAGCCTGAAGGGGAGGGAGGAGGACCTCACCCACCACTGAGTTCAACAAGAGGAGACTGGTAAATCAATTATAATAGTCTACCTTATAACCTACCACCAGGAACAATGACGTAGATGCGTATTGTAGACACGGAAAGAGATCTACAACGTGTTATGAAGTGGGGAAAAAAGCAGGAAACAGTACATATGGTGTGAGGCAATTTTGTTTTAAAAATGACGTATTTAGATGCATGAAAAACTATCTGGGAGGATAGACATAAAATTGATAACATGGTTATTTTTGGAGGGGAGGATCTTGATTTCCTTATTTATTTTCATTTTTTTTTTCTTTCAGTGAGCTGTATTTCTTTTACAGTCAGGGAAAGAGGAAAGAGAATGTGTGTCGGAGAGCATGGAGGGTGTGAGCAGGATAAGAGCAGGCGCGTTCAGTTCTATCTTGGAAGACACAAAAAGCTCTGCTTGCATTCTGGAAACTAAAGTGACCACCCAGGGCTGCTCCCCTGTGGCTCCTCCCCTCGCCTTCCCCTCTTCCATCTCCTCCCTTCCCCTTCCCTCCTCCCCTGTTTCCCCCTCCCCTGCCAAGTGATCCTTGGGAAGGTTACCTCCTCCACCCTGGGCGGAGCTGAACTTGGCCAGGATGTGCGCTTGACCTGGGGGGGGGGGGCGGGAGGAGGGAAGAGTAGTGGGGTTTCCATTCATATTTCCCCCCTCTCGTTCCCAGGCGGTTGAACTGAGTCAGGCCTGGGGAACAAGAACACACGTTCTCCTGCTCAGATGGACTTGGAAGGCGACTCTGTCTTGTCCCACGTGACACCCGGACTAGGAATTCTTATGGAGAAAACCTGAGGAGCTCGGTCTTGGCAGCTGACTAATGAGATTCATGCCCTGATGGATTCTTTTAAAGTGTGGGTTTTGAAGTTTGCTCACACTGCTGAGGCCACCTGCCACGTGGGCAGGGGTAGCTCAAGAATCAGCCACCAAGGGGCTGGCATAAAGGGAGACTGTGATAAATACCCTTCGGATGGAACACAGATCACAGAGGGTGGACTGAACATGGAATTTCTTATTCAAGTCCGTCTTGCTCAAGCCCATTACTGGACCTGCTTCTCCTTACAAGTGAGTTTTTATACATTATGCACGTCAAAAAGAAAAATCTATTTAAACTACTATTTAAAACACAATTGCTGACAGCTGCTCTGCTCACAAACAGTAATATAATTTCTCTCTAGAGGAGATGGCTTTTTGTTTAGCACAATTCAGTTTAATTAGGTGCTCAAGCAAGCACCCCTCCCTGTGGCCCCTCTCACCCCCTACCAAGGACGGTTGAAAAAGTGAGGAGAAAGTAATGAGAGCCAAACTCACTGATAGCAAATGAATGGAAACTCTGGGGGTTGGAGAAAGGAAGGTTTTTTCTTTTCCCCCCCCAAAGATTTTATTTATTTATGTGACTGAGAGAGAGCACAAGGTGGGGGAGCAGCAGAGGGAGAGGGAGCCCGACGTGGGGCTCCATCCCAGGACCCTGGGATCATGACCTGAGCCAAAGGCAGATGCTTAATGGACTGAGCCACCCAGGCACCCAAAAGGAAGGGTTTTTAAAAGTAAGTGAAATGGTGGCAAGGGTAGAAGATCTAAAGAAACCCTGATAGAAGGTCCCAGTGTCTGTGGTGGCTTAAGGACAACTAGAACAGAGATTTTTATATTCGGTGGTTTTGTTTTGGGTTTTTAAAGCAGTTCTGACACTCTGTGGCCCCCTCAATGACCCCATCATAATGATCATTATTCGAGAGAAAGAGTGTGGCACCCGTGGTTAGAAACGGGACTCCGGGTCGGGCTGCCTAGTGTGAGACCCAGGGGGGCCACTGGGCACAGCTAGAACCTTGAATAAGTTCCCTGACTTCTTGAAGCCTCCCTTCCTTCACCTGGAAAATGAAAGGAATGGTATTTGCAAGGATTAAATGTGTGAGGGTTAAATGAGATCAGCGGTATAAAGCACTTAGGACAGGCCTCGGCTCCCAGGAAAGTGCTTAGTAAGTGGCAGTGATGTAATGATGAAGATGAAGGTGATGGTGATGACAATGACCGTGACAACAGATGGCTCCAGCTGAGTTGTGTAGTGTTTCGTCTGCCAGTATGTAATATGAACTGAGAAACCGCAGAGAGGAAGATCTAGTTGAATGCTGGTCTTAGACACATTAGTGTCATGGTTCTCAAGCTGTGGTCCCTGGACCTTTGGCATCCCCGTCACCTGGGAACGCGTTAGAAATGCAGGTTCTAAGCCCCCACCCCAGATCTGCTGAATCAGAAATTGGGGTGTTGACCCACTAATCCATATTCAGACAAGCCTTCCAGATGATTCCAGTGCATGCTTTAAATTTGACAACTACGGGATTAGTGCATGCTGTTTTAGGGTCTTGCAAGAAAGGCACGACATTGCTAGTGGGTTTGTATTTTCACCCTTGTTCAAATGTGGGTAGTGTACAGTCCTCATACTCTCACTGCATATGATTATAATTAAATATATGGTGGAGTCAGAATTTATCCAGGTGTGACAAATAGGCCTTCAGTTTTCTACAGCTGATCTCATCTTGCTCTAGAGTTCCCACTCCCAGGGGAAAGTCTCTCGGTTTACCTCATCAGTTTACTTCATCCATTCTGAGTTCACACTCCTGCTGGGGATGTTTTTTTTTTTTTCTTCTCCCACCACCTCCTTCCTAAGAAGGCATCTGGGTGTAAGGGGGAGCTGAGGCAGCTTGGGGGTGGGGGGAGGGGAGCAGGGAGAGGTCTCTGCACAGGCTGGATGTCCTCCTCCCACTGTGGCTGTGGCTCCTCCCCCAAGCTCACAGCCCTGACTCTGCGGGGAGGTGGCTCTGCTCTGGCTCCTCCCACTTGGTCTTTTGGTGCCTGGTGCTGGTGCTGGAGGCTGTGGTCCCCGCACAGCTTCCCCATTGCAGCCTTCTCATCCTGGTCCTACTGCCTAGACCTTGGATGCTAGCGATTTGGATCACAGACTAGAGCCCAGACTGCTTCCAACCAGGGAAGAAGCAAGGGGAGAAATACCCTTAGTACGAAAGGACAAAACACCAATTTATCCCATAGGTATTTGCTATATTTCCTTCCTTCCTTTTTTTTCTTTAATGAAAAGCCAAAAGGGAAGACATCTGTCTTGGAAATTGAGATTTAATAAAATCAGGTAACACTCTGGGAGGCCCTGGTTGCTATAATTGCTTAAATATTCAATTCAAGATTCTTCCAAGAATTCAAGGTCTAGGTTATATGACAAGACACATCAGGAATTAAATTTCTTTTTATTTTACCTAGAACAAAAATTAAAGTCTCAGTAAATTTGGGTTTAATATAAACCAGACCTTCTCTATTATTGGAGGCCACAGTCTCGTTCTCTTCACTGCTTTCTAGAATATACACTAGATTGAAAATTTTCATTTATTTAGCACTTCTTATAGTCAGTGAGAGCTTATAATGTAATGTTTCATTTTTCTCAAGTCTTGCTTCTGTTATACATGAGTTGTAAGCCACTCAAGGACAATGATTATAATCATCATAGCCGATAATAATTTGAGAGGGTACAGTGTAGCAAGCAGGTTATCAGGCAGGGTGGGCTACTTGTGCCGCAATTATAAATGACTTCAGACTCTCAGTGGCCTAACACAATGAAAGTTTCCTGCTGGCTCAGTGTACTTGTCCATTGGGATCATTGGGCAGCCTCTGCTCCACATAGACTCCCAGGATCCAGGCTGACAAAGGGACCTGTGTCCCCACAGTATTTCCAGCAGAGCAAAGGGGATGTGGCAGGTTGCACAGCATCTTGTAAACCTTCTGCCCAGAAGTGACATATCAGTTCTCGTCACATTCCATTGGCCAAAGCAAGTCACGTGGTCATATTTAACTTTACATTGGCAGGGTACAATCCTATCATGTACATGGAAGGAGGAGAGAGAGAAATATTTGGGAAGCAGCACTAATGATTATACCAGGCATCGTGTTAAGTTCTTGACTCCTGTGGTCTCCATCTTGACAATGCCATGATGGAGGAACTGTATGAGACCCATCTTTTTAATAATATGAGAAGCCAAGGTGTCACACTTTGTAAATTGCGTGTGGAACAGGATGTGAGACCAGATGTGTTGGATTCCAGTATCTGTGCTTATACCCAGAAAGCTAAGCTGCTTCTTCAAGATGAGTGACTATACTTTTGTTGAGCTCACAAACTATCAAGGCACAAAGTTTAAGTGTTTTATACACTTTATCTAATTTATTTTATTTTAATTTTATATTTCATTATAAAGTACGCTCCACGCCCAGCATGGAACCCAACACAGGGGCTTGAACTCACAAACCTGAGATCAAGAGTTGGATGCTTAACCAACTGAGCCATCCAGGCGCTCCACACTTTATCTCATTTAATCCTCACAACAACTTTGTGAGGTGGATTCACTTATCAGCCGATGCTAAGGGAAACCAAAGCTTAGAGAGGTTCTCACAAGGATGCTTGACCCTTATCTAACTCCGAAAACGATTCCCTTAATCTGCACTATACTTCATGTTTCTCAGTGTGAATGTTCTTCACAGTGCTGTTCAGAGGGCAGCTCCTGGACCTTGTCTGACCTACTGATTCAACTTTCTTGGGAAGGGCTTTGGGCAGGACAGCTTTGGTACTCTTGAGAGTTTGGGATCCATGAGCCTGTTGTCACTCTCACTGCTGGCTGTCCCACTGCCCCTGGCTTAGCATCTTGCTTCTCTGTTGCTGACTCATTAAGTGAAAAACAAACAATAAAACCCCAGCTCACCGCCAGACCAAAAAAAGGTGATTATTTCTTTGTCACTTGGCCAGCACTTACAGGAAAAGGTGAAGAAATGAATACATTTAGTACCAGGTTCCTGAGCAAAATCCTTGCCATCAACATTTTTTTAAAAAGACTTAGGGCAATCAGGGAGGGGGAAAACATCAAAATTATTTCTCACTGAAATTAACTCCACAATTTAAGTCATAATTACAGAACCCATTTCTTACCTGAAGCAAAATCCAAAGATATTAAGATTCTGGGAGTGTAGACAGTAGGTCCCTTCCTCCCTCCATAGCCCGCAGGGAAGCAGCTAAATTCTGATGCTCTGGACACAGAAAGGACAGGTGCACCACATACAGCTGCAAGGTTGAGCAGTGCCCGGTGAGGATGCCATCCACATAGCCTGTGAGGTACCTGGTATGAGGCAAAGTCACAGATAGGAGTCAAGGGACCTGATTTTTGAGCCAGTCTCAAGCTTGTGTGGTTTGGGCATGCCTCTTCATCTTTCTGGACCTCTAAAATGTCATGATTTTGCAAGGTGCATTATATGGAGATTTTATTGATTATCTCATTTATTGAATACTTTATGTGCCACAAGCCCTATTCTAAGTCATGTAAATTTCAAAATCATCCTATAAAGTAGGTACTATTCTTTTTTTTTTTTTTTCCAGGAGGGAGACCACTTTTATTGCCTTGCCCTGGACCGATGCTCAGTGTGGGTGGAGCAGGAGGGGTTAGGACCTGTCCTGGACAATAAGGGTGTCCTCAGCAGCCAAGGAAGGGTGTATTTACGCAGCTGGTGCCAGGCTGGTCCATCCAGAGCAGTGCCTCGTGCTGCAGGGGCGTCCAGTGTGGGTGGGAGGGGAGGTCTACACGGGAGTGGGCCAGACAGCTGAGGGAGGCCAGGCAGAGGTCTGGGAAGCACACAAGGCACCTTGAGAAGTAGGTGGGCTTGTGGTAGGCGTGGGAGAGGCTCTCAAACTGAGCATTGAATGGGGCCTCGGTGATGTACTTAAGCGCCTGGCTCTCTTGGAGCAGGTACTGTCCTTATCTCACATTTACAGATGAGGAAATAGGCAGAGAGGTTAAATGACTTGTGTAAGGCCACCCAACTACTGAGTCATTGGGACAGGATTCAAAAGCGGGTAGTCTGGCTCCCTAGCTTAATTCTTCGCCCTTTGTGCCGTATACTCTGTCCTGTGGTACCTGAAGGCAGCAGGTATAAAAATGGGCCTCTAGAATGAACTAGTCCAATTTACTCAGGCTGCCCAGCCCACAGGCAGTGGTCATTCCCAGCTAAGGGTGATCTACTTTAAAAGAGGTGTAGGCAACTTGGAGGCGTTTTGGAGAAGGCTGGTTAGTACAGTAAGGGGCTAGAGCCCTGTCATCAGTAATAAAGTCATAACTTACTTGGTGCCTGACTATATAAAGTGCTTTACCTGGATTGTTTCACTGAAGCCTGTATAACGCCCCTATGGAATAAGTCTTAAAATTAGCCCCATTTGATAGAGGAGCGCTTTGGTGGTGCAGTCAGTTAAGTGGCCGACCTTTGGTTTTGGCTCAGGTCATGAGGTCATGAGATCGAGCCCCGCATCGGGCTCCATGCTTAGTGCAGGGTCTGCTTCAGATTCTCTCTCCCTTTCCCTCTGCCCTTCCTGCTCATGCTCTCTTTCTCTCTCTCCCTCTCAAATAAATAAATATATTTTCAAAAAATTATCCCCGTTTGATAGAAACTGAGGCACAGAGAGGTTAAATGATCTGCCCCCACACAGCTATAAACATCAGGGTCAGAGTACGAACCCTGGCAGTGTGAATCCAGTCTGTACTTTAAACCAGTGTGGGGCGCAGATCACCAGGAGATCTTGTTAAAACGCAGACGCTGACTCAGTAGACCTGGGGTGAGTGTAAGATTCTGCATTTCTCACGGCTCCCAGGTGGTACTTCTGGTCCACGGGCCACACTTCGAGCAGCAAGGCTTCCAACCACTCTACTTGACTGTCCCTGAAGTGAGTGGTGTTGGGAGGAATGAAGAGTGTCTGGCCTCCAGGCAGCTCAGCAGGGTGGAGTTGAAGAATGTCATGGCTGTCCCCAAGTATTTAAAGGGCCTCCATGGGAAAAGCAAATCAGATTTGACTTGCAGAGCCTCAAGGAACAGAATGACATGGACATGTCTCTATTTCTATCCCTGACATTTTCTCCTGAGCTTCAGACTTCTGTATCTGCCTGCTGGACCAGCCACGGGATGTGTCCCTCAGGCAACTCAACCTCAAACCGTCCAAGTACACCCATTGTCTTTCCCCTAATTTCCACCACAATCACTGACATCAGGAACTTGGAACCATCCTAGACCACACTCAGTCACCCCAACATCCAGTCAGTCCTCAAGACCTGCCCAATTTACCTTCTATTAATTTTCAAAAATTTTTAAAAACTGGGATATAACTGACATATAACATTGTATTTATTTAAGGTGTACAACATAATGACTTGATATGTGTGTGTTTTGTGAAATGCTCACCACAATAAGTTTAAATTCCATAACCACACAAAATTACCTCTTTCCTTGTGATGAGAACTTTTAAGATCTATTCTCTTATCAACTTACAAATACAGCACACAGCAGTGTTAACTGTCATCACCATGCTGTGCCTGACATCCCCAGGACTTAGTTGTCTTGTAACTAGAAGTCTGCACATTTGATCACCCATTTTGCCCACCCCTCCCCCCACATCTAGTGACCACCAATCTTTTCTCTGTATCTGTGAGTCTGGGATTTTTTAAAGATCCTACGTTTAAGTGAGAGCACACAGTATTTGTCTTTCTCTGACTTGTTTCACTTCGGATAATGCCTTCAAGGTCCATCCTACCTTCTGTTTTCTTAATACATCTTCCCTGTGTTTCTAGGCCTCCATCCACTGTTAGCATTACTACATCTTGGCATTTCTTCACTGGACTACTCTTCCAACTTCCTCCTTGGCCTCCTGGCCTCCAATCTGATCTTGACTCCTTCCTCCACACTTTGGCTGCCAGAATAATCTTTCTGAGGTCCACATCTCACCGTAGTTCTCCTTGGTTCCACAACCATCTGTGGTCCTAACTGTCCTCAGGATAAAAACCAAGGTCCTTAGAATGGCCATGACCCTTCTTAGCCTGATCTCTGTTTATTTGTCCCGCCTCATTGCCTTCCATGTCCTATCTTGCATGCTAAGCTCCAGTGACACCTGGTGCTGAGTGTTTTCCTCAATACCCACCTAAGTTTCCTGCTTACAGGTGTCAGTCAGACTGGTCCCACCCCCGGAGAGAGCTTCACCTGCCAACCCTTGCTCATCCAAGTCTCAGAGAGGCACTTCTCCCCTGGAAGCCCTACTGCCCCTTTTCTGGGTTCCCAGGTATGTTCATTTTAACTTTTAGCCTAACTACAGTGACTTTGATATATTAAGTCCTAATATATTAAAATGTCCTGGGAATGAGTCTGTCTCTCCTTCTGGGGAGCACACAAACCAATGATAAGTGTATCCCCACCATCTTACACAAATACTTGTTGATGTTTAGGTTGCTTGTTTAAAAGAAACTTGGAGCTGTCTTAGACTTTCCTCCCACTTCACACTTACATGTAACCCAACAAGTCCTGTTGGTTCTACCTTTACAATATATCCAGAATCCAGTAACCTCTAACCCATTCGCTGGCTGGCTGACTACAGCAACCTCCCCACTGCTCTCGCTTCTCTCCCTTTCCTCCACCCTCTTTCTGTTCTCACATAGCAGCCGGGTGATGCTTTGGAAACATCAGTCATCTCACATCACTCCCCTGCTTGAAAGCCTCCAGTGGGTTCCCATTACACTTAGAATGAAATCCAGGGTCCTTAGCATGGCCCTCAAGATCTCTACTGTCTGCCTTAACTTTCCTCCCTGACCTCACTGTCAGGCCTCTCTCTCCCATACTTACCACTCTCCACCATTTCTGCCTTTGCACGATCACTCAGATATGCCGGGCAGGCATCTGCTGCAGGACTTCACCCTTAACGCCCCTCCATCTGGAATGTTCTTCACTCAGATATTCACAAGGTGCTCTCATTCCAGCAGGTCTCAAGGTCACCTCCTCAGGGTGGCCTTCCTTGACCAAACTTTTTAAAAATTGTACTCTTCTCTGGGTGCCTGGGTGGCTCAGTACGTTAAGCGTCTGACTCTTGATTTTGGCTCAGGTCATGATCTTAGGGTTGTGGAATCGAGTCCCAGGTCAGGCTCTGTGCTGAGTCTGCTTGAGATTCTCTCTCCCTCTCCCTCTGCCCCTCCCCCCTCTCATGCTCTCTCTCTTTCAAATAAATAAAATCTTTTAAAAAAATAAATTGTACTCTTCTCACTCTCACTCCCCTTACCTTGATTTATTTTCTTCATAGCACTTAGTACTGTTTTTATGAGTGTATATATATGTATATATATATAAAATGTATATATAATATGTATATGTATAAAATATACATATATATATTTATAATTCTGCATCTTCCTCACCAGAATCTAAGCTCCTTGGGAATAAGGACTTTATTTGTCTTAGTCTCTGTTGTATCCCAGGACCTAGAACAACATATGGCCCATAGTAGGGACTTGATGAAGACTTCATGAATATTTCCTGAGTAAGGCCAGTGAGTGGAAACTCCAAGGAGACACTTTTCAGTTCATTAGAAGGAAAGACTTCCTGTCATTGGAACCTGAAGGTGGAAAGAACTAGCTCTGGGTGGGATAAATCCTCTGTCGTGGAAGGACATTTAATTTAGAGAAAAGCTGAACAATAGTTGTCTCATGGGCATGCGTACAGGAGGCTTCGAGCAGCTAGGGAACTGGATGAGATGGTCTCTAATGCCCTTCAAGGCTTTGGCTGTATTCAGTTTCATGCACCTGCACACGATCCTCCAGAAACCCCGATGGGAACCCTTGAACTTGGTTGAAGGAGCCTGGATGCCAAAGAAACCTAAAATTTATTTTTTCAGTTTTTCAAGGAAATATATGATTATTCAAAAAATTCAGAAAGAAGGAGAAGAAAACATACACACATAATCCCACCAGAGCTGATCACTGTTAATATTTTGGGGTATTTTTTCTTGTTTTTTAATATATTTTTTGCTGTTACTATACATAGTTATTTATTTTACATACATATTTATTAGCTATCTGTTACTGCATAAGAAATCACAACAAAACTTAGTGCCCTAAAATGGCAATAGTCATTTTATTATGTGTGGGTCAGGAATTCAGGAGTGGCTCAGCTGGGAATTTTGCTTGGGGTGGTTCATGTGAGTGCGGTTGGGCTGGGGCTGGGGCTAGACTCCTCTCCGTGGCTTCTACACTCGAATCTGGTGCCTGGGCTTGAAGATCCAAGTAGCTGGGACTCGTCAAGTATCTTTCTTTCTCTTGGGGGTCTGGCCACACATCTTCCCAGCATGGGCTTTGGGGACATGGTGGACATCCATATGGCAGCTCAGAATTCCAAAGCCACTTGTCTCAAGATAGAGAACAAGGCAGGAGTCTTTCATGAGCAGGCCTTGGATGTCAATAGTGGCATTTCTGTCATTTTTATCGGTAGAGGCAGTTACTAAGCTCCATCAAGAGAGGAGGGTCAGTGTCATGATGAGAGAAACATACCTATTCATCCATTCATCTATCATCTATCTGGCCATCCATCCATCCATTACCCTCTCCCCCACCCCCTGCCTCTCTTTTTCTCTCTCTCCAGCTTTGGAAAATCCAGTGCAATGTAGTTATAATCATAAAATGTTTCATCCTATCTTTTAAAAAATTTGTTGTAGGGGCACCTGAGTGGCTCAGTTGGTTAAGCGTCTGCCTTCGGCTCAGGTCATGATCTCAGGGTCCTGGGATAGAGTCCTGTGTCAGGCTCCCTGCTCAGCGGGGAGTCTGCTTCTCCCTCTCCCTCTGCCTCTCCTGCTGGTTCTAGCTTTCTCTCTCTCTCGTGCTCAGTCTCCCTCTCCCTCTCAAATAAATAAATAAAATCTTTTAAAAAATCTTTAAAAAATTTATTGTAATTAATCCTTGCCTAAACCCTTTAAACATTTTAATTGATAATATTTTGTTCTAATTAATTTTACTTGGCTTGGGACCTATGTTTAGTTTCTAATTTTTTCCCTATTATAAATAATGGTATAGTGGTAAAGTGAACATATTTATTAATTATAAAGCTTTTCCCTCTTTATTTCAAGAATTGGGGATATGGAACTATTCTATGAAATTACTGGTTTAAGGAATATGAACATTAAAAATATGTTTCTCCTAAATAGGATAGAAATGTTCCTTTTAACATTTTCACTACATACTACTAAATTGCTTTCCAAAAGTGTTGTACCTACCAATTTATATTCCTGTTACAATGCATGCAAGTGTCTTTTCACCTAACCTTAGAAATTACCATTAAGAACTACCATTAAAATAAAATTGTTGCTAATTCAATAGGCCAAAAGGTATCTTTCTGTACATTTCTTGAATTACTAATAGGAGTGAGCATGTTTGCCTCTGTATGATAACCTCCAAATTTGAACATTCTCTCTCTTTTTTTAAGATTTTATTTATTTATTTGCCAGAGAGAGAGCGAGAGGGAGAGAGAGAGTGAGCAAGAATACAAGCAGGGGGAGCAGCAGGCAGAGGGAGAAGCAGGCTCCCTGCTAAGCAAGGAGCCCACTGTGGGGCTCGATCCCAGGACCTGTATATGTCATGACCTGAGCCGAAGGCAGATGCTTAACCGACTGAGCCATCCATTCAGAATGTGCCCTGAACATCTCTTTTTAAGAAACGTTTAATAATTGAAAACATAAAGCACTCACGAAAGTAGAGAGAATACTCTAGTGAAACTTTCATGTGCCCATCATCCAGCTTCATGGCATCCAATCCGTGGATGGACAGATTTCATCTATAACCTGCTTACTCAGCTTCCGTGTTAGATTAAGGAAATCTCAGACATCACATCATTTCCCCCATAAATATTTCAGGACGTCTGTAAAAGATAAACATTTTTCTAAAACATAACATAACATCACTATAATACCTAAACTCTTCTTTAATATTAAAAATCCAGTCAATGTTTGTTTTCCTATTGCTTTGTAATGTTTTTGTTTTTAATTGGCTTGTTCAAAAGAGAATCTAAAGGTCTGTAAATGGAATTTTCTTGATGTGCATCTTAAGTCTCTCTTTAAATCTACAGATTCATCCTCCCTTCTTTTAGTTTTGGTAATTTATTTTTTAAAGGAAGCCAGGTCACTTGTCATCTGTAATTCCCATTTCCTGGATTTTGCTGATTACATCCCTTCATTGCTCAACACGTTCCTCTGTCCCGTGTATTTTCTGTGAATTAGTGGTTATATCTAGAGAACTGGTCTGATTCAGGTTTGAGTTTTGGCAAAAAGTAACTTACAGATGGCATTGTATATTTCCATTAGGAGCCCTGATATCCAGTTGACTCTTTATGTGATGATAACTGCTATTGATGACCATTGCCTAGGACCATTGTATCTTTATGGGCCTTGCAAATTAGTGATTTTTTAAAAAATTATTTCCTCCCTTCTTAATTAGATGGAATATATCCATAAAGAGAAACTTTTCCTCATCAACTATTTGGTTACCCTGAGGTATGTCTTTCCTTTTACTTCCCAGATTTTGGAATGATGAGCTGGTATATGAGTTTGCTGGGGCTACCACAAGAAGTATCAGAGACTGGGTGGCTTAAACAACAGAAATTAGCTTTCTCACGGTTCTGGAAGCTGAAAGTCCAAAATCAATGTGTTGGCAGGGCTGCTTTCTGCTAAGGCCTCTCTCCTTGGCTTGTAGATGGCGTCTTCTCCCTGTATCTTCATATAGTCTTCCCTCTGTATGTGTCTGTGTCCTAACCTCCTCTTCTCCTAAGGATATGAGTTATACTGGAGTAGGATTCACCCCCAACGACCTCCTTGAACCTTAATTACCTCTTTACAGGCCCTCTCTCCAAATTCAGTCACATTCTGAGATACTGGGGTTTAGAAATTCAACATGAAATTTAGGGGGGCACAATTTAGTCCGTAACAGTTGGTTTCCTCGCATTCTCCAAAGATAACCAATGAAGGATTTTTTCCTCCTTAGTATCATTATGAACTTATGGATTTTAACCTATTTGATGTATTTTAACCTATCATAGTTTTTATTCTTATTGATGCTTAAATTGTCCTATTTTTGACTAGTGGGAGACTCTTTTAGACATGGCACAGTTGTTTTTGATAGATTTCATGCTTTCTAGCATTACAAACTGTTCCACGCTCATCTATATATTTCTTCCTCAGACATAGAACCAGCCATTTCTCCAAGTAGACTTGTTCCCATTTCCTGGGAAATGACGATTAGCACCCACAATAGAGGTGTGAGGGATGCTCAATACTACTGGGTTAGTTATGAAATATTTATATTTGTTGAAGTAAAATGCCAGCATATTGATGGGAGGTGATGGTAATGGTACAGTGACCACAAAATTCAAACTCCTAGCAAGGGTGGGAGGTAGTCTCTTACTTACAGACCCACTTCATGGATTCATACTTTTGTAGCTGGCAATTTCATTTAGATTCACATGCATGAACCTAGTGATCACTGTACGTAGGGTACCTGCAGTGTGCAGAGAACCCAAAGTTGAGTAAGTCATGGTTCCCCCACTTCAATTTAGTTTCAGTCTAGGGGATGCACCACATGGCATTATTTCCATTGGGTTGCTTCAGTAACATTCAAGTACTTCAGTATGGGTCTAACATTTCTGGGGCACTTCAAACCTTGGTTCTGCGAATTACTCACAGATCGAAGTGAATTAATCCATATTAAGCACGCAGCCTGGTGCCTTGTTTATGGTAGGGCTCTGTAAGTGTCAGCATTTGCTGGTTAACTGCCTGTTTGCACCCCCATCTGTCCCTGCCCTTCCCGTGCTCTGCTCTGTATTTGAAGGAGCTACATTTCCTGGGCTCTCTGACCCTATAGCTCGCAGGGGGCTTCAGCCATGGCAGTTCTGGTGGAATACTGGGAAGCAGGATTTGGGGAAAGGCCAGGGTGTTTCTTCCCCTTTCTTCTGCATCATGTGGCAGCTCCTCCACGGCTCCAGCTCAGACCCTGCTGTGATTTCCGCTCTTGTGGGACAGCCTCCTGCTGTCCTTCCCAACCTCACAGCATCCCACAGCCACTTCATGGGCACCTGTTTGGTGTCTCAGCCCCATTGTCTCCTGTATTTATTACCTGTTTCCTATATTAAATTCCTTTTGATTAGAAGACCCAGAATGGCTTATGTTTCCTGGTTGGAAGAGCTAGCCACTAATATTAATAGCATTTAACTGTCTAATAACTCTATCAGACAGAGGCTATTAGTATCCTCATTTTATGGATAAGGAGCCTGAGATAGAGGAAGGTTAAAATGCCTTGTCTCTGGCCACAGACTTAGTAAGCGGTGGAGCTGGGATAGGAGCCCAGGTGTCTGTCTTCAGCCTGGATCCTGATTCGCACAGTCAGATGGGACAACCGTCCACCCACTTGCTGTGGTTCAAGAAGCACATTCTGTAGCCAGTTCCTAAGCTGAGGAGGGGTGCCTCTTCATCCCTGCGGGAGTTTTTTGGGCCATTTTGTCGCAAAACTCCTCTCTTTGGGAACTCATGAATGAATAAAATGTCTGTGGTTCCTTTCTGCATTGTCCTGTTTTAGCAATTTATTGATAATTGGAAGGCTTTACTGTCTAAGGTACAGGCATATAACAAACAGTTGATTAAGTGCAGGGTTTGTGGTCGAGTCTATAAAACACAGAGTATCGGCCCTCAGAAGGAATGTAACTCCACATGGTAGGACTGTTTCTCTGGTGTAGCCAGAGTGAAGTGACTTTTCTAAAAAGCCATCCATAAGAGTCCTAGGAATCCCCGTGTTACACAAAAGACGTTCAAAATTTTGAACAGCTGCCTTTGAGTGGGATGAAAAGTGAGAGAAAGCTTTACAAAGTGGAAAATTACTATTGTTCCCTAGAGCCTTGTATGAGAAATGGAACATCATATTAATCTCACACGTGAAATACAAAGTATTAAAAACCCCTGTTGTCCCAGAAAGGCATTAAATATGGACACTGATGAAAGATTACTTTGGTTCAGAGAACCGGGGCCTTTCACTTACAACGGATTTCATTGTTATTACCAAGAAGATATTTTACCTTCTTAATCATGAAGCCACTCTTGGGTTTTGCCAGTTAGGCGAGAGCCCTGTGTCACCTTGGCCAGTCTGGTCAAGCCGGTTATGTAACAGGGTTGCTGGGTTTGTGGATTCTGCCTTCCTAGGCCCCAGCCCTGAGAATCATTTCTGTCCAGCACCTTGAGTATTTGAAGATTGGTAACATATTCCCCTGTTTGGTGTTTCTACTGTAAACAATACTGAAATGAGAGTCTTTAGTGAGGACTTTTGAAACCAGATAGTTTCAACAGAACGCTAGAGAAAGACATCCTTCAAGCTCTTCTCCCTGCCCCAGGAAACTAGCAGATCCTTTCTTTGTGGTCTTTTCCTGTTTCTCAATTCAAAGCATCCTCTGTCCACAATTATGCCAAAGCTGATGAGGCTCAAGGACACACCTAGGTAGTAAGTTTAGAGGAATCATTCTGCAGTTTTAATTCCTTAGTAATTTCTTTCCTGACCACTGTTCATGAGGGCAAGACACTGTAGCCCATTCACTTTCATTCAGAGAGAGAGCTCACCTTCTAAGTCTGTCAAATTCTTTTCTGTGGGAGTTCCAAAGGACCAAATCAAAACCAGTTCAAGCCCCAGTTGAGTCTCATTAAATCCCAGACTCACCAAACTAGAATCATGAGGCTGGGCGTGGTATGCAAGCCCATGCAGGCATGAGGTCTAAGAGGTGGGCTGTGTTGACCTTTCAGATTCTCTGCCTCCTTATCAATAATACAAACTACAGGCCTCACAGCTTAGAGCAGGCACATAGCAGAGAACTCCTAGGGATCAGGATACATCTCTGCTCCTATTCCAGAGAATAAATATGGAGGGGGGCCAGCATGCATCCAGAGAGTAGGCTGCAGCCAGCACCTTGACCGAGGTCCTAAGCCCACCCTGACAAGAGCTGAGGAATAATTAGTGGGGAGCAAAAAGAAGTTATCAGCCTGTTTGCACATTTCACAGTATGACACCATATCAATTTTTAGCACGAAGCAGAGAACTTTTCCTTCTGATCATCAAATTCAGAAGAGAAGAGTCTCCAGGCTTCCAGCTTCCAGTCTCATGCCCCGTGAGACAAATTCTTTTTCTTTTTAAGATTTATTTATTTATTTGAGAGAGAGAGAGAGAGAGAGTGCACGCACAAGAGGGGGGAGGGGCAGACAGAGAAGGAGAGACAGAGAATCTCCAGCTGACTCTCCCCTTAGTGCGGACGCTTATGGGGAGGGGGGGGGGCTCAATCCTGGGACCCTGAGATCATGACCTGAGCCTAAATCAAGACCCAGTTGCTCAACCAACTGAGCCACCCAGGCATCCCCCCAGTGAGCAGAGTTCTTGAGGCCATCTTGGAAACCAGACTTTACTGGAATAGTCAGTGATTTACAGTTGATAACTATAAATCTCCTTTCAAGAGATAAATTCAGAATGAATTAGAATCTTCTAGTACCAATTCTACCCACTCAGGATATGGATTCTCATTGGCTCAGAATGAGTCACATATTCATAGTCGGCCGGTCAACATTGGGTACATGACAGAGGCCTCATAGAATATACATGGTTGCCTGGAGGTCATGGTTGTGGGTGAGGAAGCAGACTAGGGTCCTCATGAGTTGAGCAGAAGCTTCAAACAGCACCTGCTATGATTGTCTTGAGAAGAAAGGTCTGGGTAGCAATTCCTGTTCTTCTTAAAATAGGTCATACTCTAACACTACCCTCCTCCTTAAATTCTCCACTTTCTGATTTAATTGTACTTTAAAAATTCGGGACATCTCCTGTTAGGTGGTCACAGTGCTAAGGATCCCAGATCGTAGTTTTTGAATTTTGCAACATGGCTGCACATTTCTCTCTATCTGTTGCTAGGATCAATATTAGCTAGATCCACCAAAATGATAGCCACATTAGATGAATCACCAAACTGTAATGCATAGTTACTGAGATGGTCCAGACATTTTCAATCTCTCATCCTTTGTTCTTGCTGTCTTCTCAGCTTGGAATAGCCTTACGTAATCCAGCTATTGGAATCCTATTCATTATCCCTTACGGCACAATTCAAATGACAGTTACCCCCTGAAGTCTCCCTTGATCCTCTCAAGTTTAGAGTTGCCAGATTTAGCAAATAAAAATACAGGATATTGAGTTGAATTTGAATTTCAGATGCACGAGAATGATTTATAATACAGGCATGTCTCAGATATTTCATTGGACATACTTAAAATTCATTTGTTGTTTATCTGAAAATAAAATTTAATTGGATATTCTGTATTTTTTTCTGATTTTTTCATTTTATTTTTTTAATTCAATTAATTAACATATAGTGTATTATTGGTTTCAGAGGTAGAGTTTAGGGATTCATCAGTTGCATATAACACCCAGTGCTCATTACATCACCTACCCTCCTTGAGGCCCATCACCCAGTTACCCCATCCCCCACCCACTTCCCCTTCAGTTTGTTTCCTATGATTAAGAGTCTGTCATGGTTTGTCATGGTTATTTTTCCCTCCCTTCCCTTATGATCCTCTGATTTGTTTCTTAAATTCCACATATGAGTGAAACTATATGATCATTGTCTTTCTCTGATTGACTTATTTCACTCAGCATAATACCCTCCAGTTGCATTCATGTCAATGTAAATGGTAAGTATTCATCCTTTCTGATGGCTGAGTAGAATTCCATTGTATATATACCACATCTTCTTTATCCATTCATCTGTCGATGGACATCTGGGCTCTTTCCATAGTTTGGCTATTGTGGACATTGCTGCTATAAACATTGGGGTGCAGGTGCCCCTTCAAATCACTACATTTGTATCCTTTGGGTAAATACCCAGTAGTGCAGTTTCTGGGTAGAGTAGCTCTATCTTTAACTTCTTGAGAAACCTCCATACTGTTTTCCAGAGTGGCTGTACCAGCTTGCATTCCCACCAACAGTTTCCCCTTTCGCTGCATCCTTGCCAACATTTGTTGTTTCCTGACTTGTTAATTTTAGCCATTCTGACTGGTATGAGGTGGTATCTCATTATGGTTTTGATTTGTATTTCCATGATGCTACGTGATGTGTGGAGCATTTTTTCATGTGTCTGTTGGCCATTTGTATGTCTTCTTTGGAGAAATGTCTGTTCATGTCTTCTGCCCATTCCTTGATTGGGTTATTTGTTCTTTGGGTGTTGAGTTTGATAAGTTCTTTATAGATTTTGGGTACTAGCCCTATATCTGATAAGACATTTGCAAATATCTTCTTCCATTTGTCTTTAATATTGTCAGCTGTTTTCTTTAGTGTCAAAAAGCTTTTTATCTTGATGAAGTCCCAGTAGTTCATTTTTGCTTTTGTTTCCCTTGCCTTTGGAGACATGTCTAGTCAGAAGTTGCTGAGGCCAAGGTTGAAGAGATTGCCGCCTATGTTCTCGTCTAAGATTTTGATGGATTCCTGTCTCACGTTTAGGTCTTTCATCCATTCTGAGTCTATTTTTGTGTATGGTGTAAGAAAATGGTCCAGTTTCATTCTTCTACATGTAGCTGTCCAGTTTTCCCAACACCATTTGTTAAAGAGACTGTCTTTTTTCCATCAAAATACCATCAACATTTTTCATAGACCTGGAAAAACTCATCCTAAAATTTGTATGGAACCAGAAAATACCCCAAATAGCCAGAGACATGTTGGAAAAGAAAACCAAAGTTGGTGGCATCACAATTCCGGACTTCAAGCTCTATTATAAAGCTGTAATTACCAAGGCAGTATGGTTCTGGCACAAAAACATAGATCAATGGAACAGAACAGAGAACCCAGAAATGGGCCTTATTCTGTATTTTTATCTCCAATTGGAATAGAGTTGCTCCTAGCAATTTGCCTACACTTTTTTTTTTTTTTTGGCATTTATTGTCTTCTGCCGTGGATTATTTGGTTGTCCCTGTTTCCTTCTTTTTCACTAAATTGTTAAGATACTTGAGTGCAGTATTGTTCCTTTTTTCAAAAAGACCTTATTCTTTTAGACCAGTTTTAGGCTTACCATAAAATCAAGAGTAAAGTACAGAGATTTCCCGTGTAACTCCTGACTTCACACAAGCATACTGTCCCCCATTACCAACATCACTCACCAGAACAGTACATTTTTCACCAAAGATAAACCTACATTGACACATCATTACCATTGTTTACATTATGGTTCACTGTTGGTGTTGTGCATTCTGTGGGTTTAGACAAATGTATAATGACATGTATCCATCATTATAATATCAAACTGTATTTTCACTGCTTCAAAAATCCTCTGATGAGGCGCTTGGGTGACCCAGTGTGTTAAGTGTCCGACTCTTGATTTCAGTTCAGGTCATGATCTCAGGCCCCACATTGGGCTCCATGCTCAGCAGAGATTGCTTCTCTCTCTCTCCCTCTACCCTTCCCCACCCCTCCTCAAATAAATAAATAAGTCTTTTAAAAAAATCCTCTGTGCTCTGCCTATTCGTCCGTCCCCTCCCATCTCCCCCCAGCAACCACTGATCTTTTTACTATCTCCATAGTTTTGCCTTTTCCAGAATTTTTTTAAAAGATTTGATATATTTATTTGTCAGAGAGAGAGAAAGAGAGAGAACACAAGCAGTGGGAGGAAGAGGCAGAGGGAGAAGCAGGCTCCCCGCTGAGCAAGGAGCTGGATGCAGGACTCAATCCCAGGACCCTGGGATCATGACCTGAGCTGAAGTCAGATGCTTAACTGACTGAGCCACTCAGGCATCCCTCCAGAATGTTGTATGGTTGCAATCATACAATATGTAGCCTTTTCAGATCTTTCCCTTAGTTAATACACATTCAAGATTCTCTCATGTTTCTCATGGCTCAATAGATCTTTTCTTTTCAGCACTGAATAATATTCCATAATCTGGATATACACAGTTTATCCGTTCACTTTCTAAAGGTCATCTTGGTTGCTTCCAAGTTTTGGCAATTGTTTATAAAGCTCTGTAAATAACTATATGCAGGTTTTTGTGTGCACATAGATTTTCAACTATTTAGGTAAATTCCAAATGGTGAGATTGCTGGAGCATATGGTAAGAGTGTGTTTAATTTTGTAAAAAAACACCAAATTGTCTTCCAAGGCGGCTATACCATCTTGCATTCCCACCAGCAACGTATGAGAGTTGTTACTTCTCCACATACTCTCCAGCATTTGGTGCTGCCATCGGTATTCTGGATTTTGGCTATTCTAATAGGTGTGTTGTAGTATCTTGTTGTTTTAATTTGCATTTCCCTAATGGTATATGATGTGAAGCATCTTATCATGTGTTTATGTGCCATCTGTCTATCTTTTTTGGTGAGGTGTCTTTTAAGGTCTTTGACCCATTCTTTACTCGGGTTGTTTGCTTGCTTACTGTTGAGTTTTAAGAGTTCTTTGCGTGTTTTGGATAACAGTCCTTTATCAGATGTATCTTTTGCGTATATTTTCTCCAAGTCTGTGGCTTGTCTTCTGATTCTCTTGAGATTGTGTTACAGAGCAGAAGTTTTTAATTTTAATGAAGTCCAGTGGATCAATTATTTCTTTCATGGATCATGTCTTTGGTGTTCTATCTAAAAATGCATCACCACACTCAATGTCATCTAGGTTTTTTCCTATGTTATCTTCTAGGAATTACATATTTTTGCATTCTACATTTAGGTCTGTGATCCACTTTGATTTATTTTTTTGTGAAGGGTGTAAGGTCTGTATCTTTTTTTAAAAGATTTTATTTATTTATTTGAGAAAGAGAGAGCGTGAGAGAGAGAGAGAGAGAGAGATCACAAGCAGAGGGGGAGGAGTAGAAGGAAAGCATACTCCCCACCAAGCAGGCAATGTGGGACTCCATCTCAGGACCCTGGGATCATGACCTGAGCCAGAGGCAGATGCTTAACTGACTGAGCCACCCAGGTGCCCAAGGGTATAAGGTCTGTCTCTAGATTCACTGTTTTGCAATGTAGGTGTCTAGTCCTTCCAGCCTATTTTTTTGGAGACACTGTCTTTACTCCACTGTATTGCTTTTGTTCCTTTGTCAAAGATCAGTTGACTATATTTATAGAGAACTATGTCTGGGTTCTCTATTTTGTTACATTGATCCATTTGTCTATTCTTTCACCAATACCACACTGTTTTGATTACTCTAGCTTTACAGTAAGTCTTGAAGTCTGGTAGCATCAGTCCTCCAACTTTATTTTTCTCCTTTAATTTTGTGTTGGCTATTCTGGGTCTTTTGCCTCTCCACATAAACTTTAGAATCAGTTTGTTGAAATCCATAAATTAACTTGCTGGTATTTTTATTTGGATTGCACTGTATCTATAGATGAAGGTTTTTTTTTCATTTTTTCAAATTTAAATTCAATTAGCCGATATATAGTACATCATTAGTTTTTGATGTAATGTTCAATGATTCATTAGTTGCATATAACACCCAGTGCTTATCACATCACATGCCTTCCTTAATGCCCATCCCCCAGTTACCCCATCCCCCCACCTACCTCCCTTTCCACAACCTTTAGTTTATTTCCCAGAGTCAAGAGTCTTTCATGGTTTTTCTCCCTCTCTGATGACTTCCCATTCTGTTTTCCTTCCCTTCCCCTATGGTCCTCTGCCCTGCTTCTTATATTCCACATATGAGTGAAACTATATGATAATTGTCTTTCTCTGATTGACTTATTTCACTCAGCATAATACCCACCAGTTCCATCCATGTTGATGTAAATGGTAGGTGTTTATCCTTTCTGATGGCTGAGTAATATTCCATTGTATATATAAACCACATCTTCTTTATCCATTCATCTGTTGAAGGGCATCTCGGCTCTTTCCATAGTGTGGCTATTGTGGACATTGCTGCTATGAACATTGGGGTGCAGGTGCCCCTTTGTTTTACTGCATCTGTATCTTTGGGGTAAATACCCAGTAATGAAATTGCTGAGTCATAGGGTAGCTCTATTTTTAGCTACTTGAGGAACCTCCACACTGTTTTCCAGAATGGCTGTACCAGCTTGCATTCCCACCAGCAGTGTAAGAGGGTTCGCCTTTCTCCACATCCTTGCCAACATTTGTTGTTTCCCGGCTTGTTAATTTTAGCCATTCTAACTGAATCAATTTCCCTATGTACATTCTACTTGAAGCCAGAAACTTGCTTTTCCAGGCTTCTTGGTAGCCGAGATACAGTCTACGGGATGCACCTGCTCTAGAAAATGAACTGGAAACTAGCGAAGCAGAAAAGCTGCTTCTGGGTAGAGCCTATTCTGATGAAGATGCTGGCAAACACTTCCATTTATAAGAAGCAGTAGGGACAGAGGTTCCGGCAGTAGCATCTAGTCCCCAACATTGGTGTTGTGAACTAGAGGAGCTATGTCTGGTGGTAGCAGCAGTAGGGGCGTCGTAGATAAATAACCGTCTTTACTCTTCACTCTCTCCCTACAATGGAATTCATGCCTTTGGACATGTGACTTACAGTGCCTCCCATGACAGTAGACAGAGTCTACATTCCAGACCCATTGACCTTGAGCTTGGCTGTAGGATTTATTTCGAGACACAGAAAGTAGACAAAGGGGACAGTGTCTAAGTTTTATCTAGGCAGAGGGCCTAAGAAACATGGCAAGTTTCCATTAGCCCACTGGAGTGTCCACCCTCACTGTGAGAAGAACACGCTCCACATAGCCATTGTCCCTTCAGCCTGGGTGTTAGCATGAAGATACCTGAAATAGACCTGAACCTGGCCCAAACTCTGGACCCAAACCCCAACTAAGCCAAGCTGAGCCCAGGTAAGATGAGCCAAACCACAACTGACCCATGAAGATAAAATAAAATGTCGGTTGTTAAGATTGGAGGATAATCTGTTGTTATGTGGCATACCAAAGAGGAAACCTGATTAATAAATTACAGTATTCCTACTGGAGTGCTTTCGAGTATGATTTGGGTCGGGCTGATGTTCAGTGAGTTCGCCCCAGCACAGCTCTAGAGGTTATTTACCACTTTCCACTGTTCTGATTAATTGGAACCCGTGTCACATGGTTGTCAAATATTTGACAGTTACCCGTAGCTCTGGTTGTCTCTCGCTACATGGCTATCAAACCTGGTTCTGTAGCCTTTTTGGAGATTCTGTGATGAACCTAATATCCTTGAATACATTAATTTTCTGCATAAAATAGGAGTAAATATGTTTCAATTCATAAGTTAAAAGCCTAACTAAAAGAGGGGAGAGTGCCAAGGTCGGGGCCAAGAAGGGGTTTCTCTCTTCCTTCACTGACCACAGTACATTTTCAAATTTGCTTCATAAAAGCATTTCAGTACTTTCTATCTTTGGACTTTGGGGTAAAAATGTAAATAACCTAAGAACTCTGATTCTACGTTTTATAAATTTGGCATCAGTACTTAAGACTCTTCTTCTTGGTACCCCTGGGGCAGATTCTTTTTTCGGTCCAGTGGAAAGAAGACTTGGCCACAATCCAAGAAACCTGGGCTCCAGTCCCAGTTGTGCCAGAAATCTGTGTGACCTTGAGAAAGTGACTTGATTTCTTTGGGTCTTAGTTTTCCTGGATCCAGAATCCCAGGACACTAACATCTGCTTTCCTTTTTATGATGGTGGCCAGGGGAAAAAGAAATGATGGGAACATGTCGTGGAAAGCCACGAGATCTAAATATATGCAAAGTGTATGGCCTACATCTCTGTTTAATATGTAGTCTGGCATTAATTATGTACAAACGTATATATAAGCATACATAAGAGTCTGGAAGGAAATGTGCCAAAATGCTATTTGTGGTTTTCTCAGGGCTCTGAGATTATGGGTGATTTAAATATTCTTTTAAAAATGCCCCTGCATTTTCCACATTTTCTATAATGAGCATTCATTACTTCTATAATGGGAAGATTATTTTTTAAAAGAAAAGAAAGACTCTAATGTACTATGCTAATGTAGAGAATTTTTTATAAGAAGTTCTCTTGAAAGCACTTTGGCTCCAAGAAGGATTTCTCTTCAAGTAAAAGTAAACATAAGAAGAGGCAGGAGAAATGGGGAAGAAATGGTAGGCAGGAGGTGCCCCCACCACAGGGCACTGACCCCTTGTAGGGAGGGAGGTGAGGAGAGGGGTGTGGACTAGGTATCCCCCTTCTAAGCCCAGGGAGCCCCATTGTAATGTGGCCGTCTGAGTCATGGGATCATTCATCACCAGTTAAGCCATGACCAGCAAATGCACAGGAAGTCAAGAAGAAACCTGAGCCCAGCATGAGGCTGTAGGTGAACGTTGTTCCTGTCTCCCCAGCACAGGGCAATCAGGGATCTGATTACACACATCCTCAGGAAATCCTCAGGAAATAATCTGGGCACATGACCTGGTGAAGAGGGGCCAAAAACTTTCTCGGGGCTTTGGGTGTTTTGAAATGCCTGCAGCAATCATCTTCCAAGATTTTCCCATTGTAGATGCGATGCCTAGGGAGATGAGGGAAACTGAGGCTATTGGCTGAGGGCAGGCACAGAGGCCACAGTGGTTGGTTGGGCTGTTTGCTGCCTCCTGACACCACCTCCTGACACCTCCTGACACCACCATCCTTACTGTTTCAAACCCCAACAAGATGACCCTGGCCCTGCCGACAACAAAAATGAGGGAGAAAAATCAGTGATGATCCTGTGGCTTCTCAAGCCTAAATAAAGACCTCTCTCTTCTTCCCCCACCCAATGTATGCTTCCTAAAAGTTGCCAGATTCATTCCACAAACCTTTCTGGAGCACATACTATGTTCCAGGCCCAGTGCAAGGCTATGGGGTATGGGGCAGTGCCCCTAAGATTACAGACTAGTGAGGGAGATAAACAGACACCTGGGTTTCAATACTGACTGGTAGGTCCTCTAAAATAGACAGAATTAATAATGATAATTGATAATATTTATTGAAGGTTTAGTATATACCAGGCACGTGCTAGGCGCCTTATACGGGTAATCTCATTTAAGCTTCACACCAACTATGAAGTAGGTACTATTATTGTTCCCATTTTATGGGTGTGAAAACCACAGCTTGGGGAGCGTAAGTAATTTGCTGAGGTCACACAGATCACTAGCAGAGAAACAAATGTGTGAATCTAACTTGCCTGTCTCCAGGCCCATCTGTTTAATCCTTCCTCTCTACAGCACAGAGAGGGGAGTCAGAGGAGGGGCAGTCCACATGACCCAGGGAAGATCAGGGAAAGCTTCATGGAGAAGGTGACTCTTGAGCTGGGTCTGGAAGGTTGAGCAGGAGTTTGCTTGAGGGACAAGGAGGCAGGAAGGGCATGCTAGGCAGGGGTGGAGGATATTCTGAGGCAAGGGGTAGAGATGCAGCTTGGCTTCTTCTGGAAATACCAACTATTCTGATGCAGCTAGAAGGTAGGGGGCCAGCAAAGGTAGGCTATGAAGGATAGGAGCTTGTTGAGACCCTTGCATCAGTAACTCCCCTACCTGGTGGCTTCTCGTTCGAGTCATCACCGACATGTGGAGACATCAGCAGGCAGGGTGTGAGCCAGCAGTGGCCTCACAGGGCCTGGTGCTCCCAGCCAGGCTGGGGCTCCTTTCCAAGGAGCTGAGTTGAGTTTTTTCCAAGATACTCCCTGGTGGATCTGAAGGCAGCCTGCCTCCGTGCCGGATCACCAGCTGTGTTGGAATGTGAGAGGGAACATTCTGGCAAGGAAGGACAGGAGGGTCTTCCACCTGCAAGGAATGGTGGTCAAGACTGCAGGCTTTGCCTACAGAATGGTGGATTCGAAGCCTCTTCCATTTATCAACTGTGTGACCGTGACCTTGAGCACATCACTGAGCTGCTCTGCGCCTCGTGTGTATCTTGCATGAATCTGGGGACTGTTACACCTATTTCTTAGGCTATTTGTGAAGATTAAATGAAGCAATTCACATCAAGTACTTAGCACAAAGCCTTGCACAGAGTAAACACTCAGTTTATGGTGGTCTTTATTATAAGCAGTTGTGGCTACTTCTTATTCAGTTCATTCAGCAAAGAATTATTTACTGTTTTCTTATACCCAGCATTGGGTTGTAGCCATGAACAGGGAATACAGAGTTCTCACCTACCTGGAGTTTATATTCTAGGGAGGGGGACAAATAATAAATAATTAACATATATAATAATTTCAGATAGTGATGCACAGATAATAAAAGGTTAAAGAGTGAATCGTGTGTGTGTGTGTGTGTGTGTTGTGTGTGTGTATGTGTGTGTGTGTGTGTGTGTGTGAGCTAAGATAATCAGGTAAGGTCTCCTTGACAGGGTGACCTTTGAGCAAAGACCTGAATCGAAGGAAAATGCATCTCATGAAAATCATAGGAAATCTCATGACGACCTCATGAAAATGGTCAGCAAAAATATTTCGGGCAAAGGACACAGCAAGTGTAAAGGTCCAGACAGGACAGAGCTTGACAGATGCAAGAAATTACCAGAAAGCCAATGGCCTGGAAAGGGAGGGTGATAGGACAGGAAGGAGGTGATGGTAATAGTAGCAACAACAACTTGTATTGGACACTGGCTCGGGTAGATAACTCACACTCACCTTCACAACCGCTCTCCGTGGAAGGGGCTATTGGAGTTCCCATTTTACAATTGGGAAATCAAGGCTCAGCAGAGCAAAGGAGCTGGCCCATGGTCACACAGCTAATACAGGACTACAGAGCCCATTCATATCACTGTCTGAGTCCACCTGCCCCAGGAAGGCACTTGAGTGCGAACCCAGCTTTGTGAGTGTCAGAGGGAATGCAAGTGTGTGTGCATGCATGGGAGTGTGGGTGTGCTCAGAGGAGGAGCACAGTGAGAATCGCATGTGTATCTCAGCTGTTAGTTTTGGACAAGAGGAACACACAAGCAAGCACAATGATTAATTCAAGACAACATATTGTTACGAGACAAATTGTGTGGCACTGACCCTGGTGCCTTAGGGACTGTCTAGGGAAGAGGGCACTGAAGAAGGGAAGAGAGGGAGAAGCAGTACAGTTTGGTGATGCACAGTGAAGACCCCAGACTAGACTGCTAGGGCTCAAATCCCACCTGTTCCACCACTCAGCAACGTGATTTGCAAGCAAGTTACTTAGCCTCTCTGTGCCAACTTCCTCATCTGTAAAATGGGAATACTGTAACAACAGTACCTACCTCTCCAAGTTGTTTTGAGGATTAAATGAGCTAATGGACATAAAGCACTTAGAATAGCACTGAGCAGAAGGTGTTAGCCATTATTAAGTTTTTTTCCCCTTTGCCTATTTTGGTTCTAGATTTTTTAAAAATTATTTTCAAAAGATTTATTTATTTTTTTTTAAAGATCTTATTTATTTATTCGACAGAGATGGAGACAGCCAGCGAGAGAGGGAACACAAGCAGGGGGAGTGGGAGAGGAAGAAGCAGGTTCATAGCAGGGGAGCCTGATGTGGGGCTCGATCCCACAACGCCGGGATCACGCCCTGAGCCGAAGGCAGACGCTTAACCGCTGTGCCACCCAGGCGCCCCTATTTATTTATTTTAGAGAGAGAGAGTGCAGGGGAGGGGGCAGAGGGAGAGAGAGAATTTCAAGCAGATCCCCACTGAGTGAGGAGCCTGATGCAGGGCTCGATCTTAGACCCTGAGATCATGACCTGAGCCTAAACTAAGAGTCTGACGCTTAACCAGCTGAGCCACCCAGGTGCCCCTGTTCTAGATTTTTAAAATGACTTCACCAATAAAACACAAATGTTCACTAATGGCCTCCTTATTTATAACCTAGGCATGTACTCCTACTATCTCTCAATGTTACAATTTCAATATAGATGATCCCCCCACCACCTGACACCTTGGTGTCCAGTTCCTTGAACTTCTTCCCACAGTGACCTCGTTCACCCTCTCTCTGTCCTTGTTCCCTCTAGCCACCTCCTAGAACTGGACTCCATACCTAATCTTGATTTCTTGTGTCCACTCTCTAGCGACTGTGGTCTTTCTAAAGTACTCCAGCTCCAGCAATCCTGTCCCCACCAGTTTATCCAGTTTATCGGTCCTACCATGTCACTATCCATGGCCAACCATTATAGTACTATAGTAGATACATAGTAGTATATATATACTATATACCACATATGTATACCATATATATATATATATATATACACACACACACACATATACTATATGTACTATATATTATATATTATATATAACATATTGTATATATTACATACTATATATATATATACACACACACACACACTCTATATATTACATGCTATTGTATATACTACAATCCTAATAGTATACACTGCCTCACTAATATCTCCGATGAACTCGTCCCCTCTAGCTATGTCATCTTCTGTTGGCCAAAAAAAAAAAAAAAAAAAGCAAGCAATCCCTGGTTAAATCCAGCACCACTGACTCCACATCCAAATCTGAGCAGCTGAACACGGCTGGAAAAGCATCACACAAACTCCTTGCTGGTTTCACTTGAAATTCATGACCACCGACTTCACAGGATTATTTCTCCAGTGCATCCATCTCTTACTGTAAATGAACTTCCACTTCTCTCCGAAGGCAATCCCTCCTCCTGCACACAGGATTGCTTTCCTGCTACCAAAGGACATCACCTCAGTGGGCCTCTCCTCTCTCTCCTGGGTTTTTCCCTCTGCAGGGCCCCTCATAACAGCACATGAACCTGTGTTCTTTCTCCTTAAAAAACCTGTGTCTGGCCCCATTGTACTCGTTATCTATCACTGCCTAACAAATTACCTCCCAAACTTAGCAGCTTAAGACAGCAATCACTTACCAGCTCCCCAGTGTTATGGGTCAGGAATCTGCACCTGGTCTCATGGGGCGTCTCTGGCTCAAGCTCCCTCCCAGGGCTGTGGTCAAGGTGTCTTCCAGGAAGGCAGTCATTTCAAGGACATGGTCTACTTCTAAGCACGCTCATGTGGCTGTCGGCAGGCCTCACATGCTTGTCAGCTGTTGGGTAGACACATGGGTTCCTTGCCACATGGGCCTCACAACATGGCACTCTTCTTCCCTTAGAGCTAGCAAACCAAAAACATACCCAAGACAAGTGTTTTTATAACCTAACTTTGGAAGTGACATCCCATCACTTCTGTCTTATTCTATTTGTTAGAAGCAAATCAGTAAGTCAGCCTAGGAGAAATTGTGCAGCACTGGTGGAAATGTAAGCTGGTGCAGCCATTGGGGAAAACAATATGGTGGCTCCTCAAAAAATTAAGAATAGAATCACCATATGATCCAGCAATTCCACTTCTGGGCATATACCAGAAGAATTGAAAGCAGGGACTCAAACACATCTATGTTCATAGCAGCATTATTCATAACAGCCAAAAAGTGTGCAAACAACCCGCATGTCCATTGATGGATGAACAGATAAACAAACGTGGTCTATACATACAATGGAAAATTATTGAGCCTTAAAAAGGAATGAAATTCTGATCTCTGTTATAACGTGGATGAACCTTGAAAGATATTATTATAAATGAAATAAGCCAGTCACAGAAGAACAAATATTGTATGATTCCATTTATATGAGGTACTTGGAATAATCAAATTCATGGGGACAGAAAGAAAGTAGAACAGTGGTTGCCAGGGACTGGTGGGGAGGGAAGAATGGGGAGTTAGTTCTTAATAGTTTCATTTTGGGAAGATGAAAAAGTTCTGGAATTAGTGTTAATGGTTGCACAACAATGTGAATATACTTCATGCCATTGAACCTGACACTTAAGATGGTCAATTTTATGTGAAGTGTAGTTTGCCACAATTTTTTAAATGATAGGAAAAAAAAAGTCAGCCTACCCTCAAGAGAGGGCATGGATGTGTGAACACAAGGGCATGAATAGCAGGACACCGCTCTGATCGGTGTGTGGTTAGGGCTAGGGTGTATATTCTCAGTGGGGACAGTATGCCGTCAACCAGGTAAATTTGATTCTTGATGGGAGGAAGGACTGGAAGCCTGTCACCTGTATTTTATGTATAAAGCACAGATATACACACAGCATATAAGCAGTTGGATAGTATATTCATATTATTAACATTTCATGGGGAATCTATTAGGAAAAAAAAAAGTCTTGAATTCTCCTTGGATAGGGCCATTGTAACCATGGGTTAGGACATAAAGCTGGCCTCTTCTGGCCACAGTGAGGTGGGAGGTGGGTTTGAGGCAATGCAAAATCAATGATGAGACCCCTTTACATTGATCTTTCTCCATAGAATTTACCGAGGGCTTTCATGTATAGGAGGCATTCTTAGCTCTAGACCTGTGGACATTTAAGTGATAATGGATGAGCTTTGGGTGGAGGAATCGTGACCCTCCTGAATTGTAGGCACAACATAGGCACCCTTGTATGAAGAATAGTGAAGCATAGCCATTAAATCACTGAGTTTGAGTCCAATGACCTGGGTTCCGATTCTGACCTTGCTGCTTCCTATGTGACTTGGGCAGGTTAATGAACCTAAATTAGTACCAACCTAGGTTTGCCGTGATGCTTAAATAAATAAAGCTTCTAGATCAGTGATTGGAACATAGTAAGGGTTTAGAAAATGTTAGCTATCATTTTTATGCATATTAATATTTCTGGGAAGAGAGTATATAGATTTCATACAATTCTCCAAGGGGATCCATGATTCCCATAATGCTGGGAATCTCAGCAATGCAGGAGCTATTCTCATCAGAAACTGACAAGGTAATATACAATCTTCACCCTGCTGACCCATATCCAAAGAGCCACCATGATCTGTCTGTTCATTTACTTTCTCTACTATCTTAGCCCAGCCACTCACCATCTTACACATGGACAGCCTCTACAACCACCTCCCCCACACCTCACACCCAGCACTTCATCCCTTTATCTCCCATCTTGCCCTCTTTCAATTATCTGGAATTGTTTTTGTTGTTTGTTGGTTGGATTTTTTAATCTTTCAAGTCCTGTCCCATCTCTCATACTGAAAGTCCTTCAGTGTCTCACCATGATTTTTAGAACCAAGACTAAAATCCTTTGCATGACATTGTTCATGACCTGGACCTGTCCACCTGACTTATGGAGGCCCACTCCCAGCCTCACACTATGCTAGAGCCATCCTGCGCTAACCCCTCGCCTGCCTTCATGCCTTTGTGGATGCTCTCCTGCGTCTGGAATGCCCTTGTCTCTGGCAGCAACTCTCAAGCTCAAAGCATTGCTTGATATTTCCAGACAGACTTATGTGCTTTCTCTATATGCCTCTTGAATTTTAAAACAATTTTTCATTGTTTTCGTAGTTACTTTTTTCCCCCCATTTTTGTCTCCCCAGAAGACTGTGAGGTCCTTAAAGACAAGGATCAAATTCCATCTTTCATCCTTGGGTGCCAAGTTCAGGATCTTCCACTTGAATGAGTGAATGAATGAGTAAATGAAAGAATGAATAAATAGACAGTTTAGTAACTTGCCCAGGCTTACATGTTAGGAAGTGAAACAGCCAAATCTAGAATCCAGTGCATTTAGACTCTGTTTGATCATACGAGACAGTAAAACCCCAAATTGGCCTAGCTTAATCTAAGAGAGCAGTAGGCCCCAAGCTTGGAAGTCCAACGGGTGTGTTTCAGTCTGGGTACAGCTGGCCCCAGGGGTCCCAGCATTCTGTCTCTGCCTCTCTACCCCCCAGCTCTGCTTGCTTCTCAGCTCTTCATTCTTCTGCAGCCTCCATCCACTAAAGATGGCCTCTATCAGCAGTAGGCTAGACCATCCTTAGAGCTCTGTTATTCAAGAAAAAATAGAGAGCAACTCCCTCTCCTAGCAACCATAGGTCAAATTACTTGGAGGGACCCTGTTAGCCTGCTTTGGTCGTGTGTCTCTTCCCCTCCCCCCCATTATACCAACAGTTGTAACTAGCTGGGGTGTTATTGTTGGCCAAACCAGAATCACATATCCACTTCCGTATCAGAGGAAAAGCAAGGCAACATGAGTGACAGCCCACTGACAGCAGAAGAGAGGGAGTTGGTACAGGGACAATGGAAAATAGGGTACAGGGCAGACAGAAGCTGGGTATCTTCATCCCAACCAGCTTTCCCTTCGTTACTCCATGGAGGCTTTCCAGCCCATAGCAGGCAGAGCAAGAAACATTTGTTTTTATTTGCATGGGTTCCTTAAGGGTGTGGTTGAAGGGAATCATGGTCATTGTTCCTTTCAGCCAGTTTTCTTTGTTTAAATGTGACTGGTTTGAGGAGTCTCAGCTCTTTCAGGGAATAAGCACATAATAATTTTATTTATTCTGTTCACTGTCCCCAGCTCTACTGTGTTAAATCTTCTTCCCTACTGGGTAGTAGATCCCTTATCAAGTGCATGAGCTGATCCAGTAATTTTCTTGACACATTGGATGATTGAAATTCTGCTCTGTCCAATTTAAAACTCTTGCTCTGAATGTCCATTTCTGACTCCCTGGCTGCCTCATCCCAGACGGAGGACGATGAGCTGCTGCTCTTCTGTTTTCTTTGCACTGTGGGAATTGTGGCGTGGGGCGGGGGAAAGGGGAGGAGGGCTTGAGCAGCATCTAGTTCACTCCCTTGCCTGCTCTTTTCTGGGACTGTTCCCTGTAGGATATTGAGAATTAGGGAGAAGAGATGAGCTGGTGGGGGCGGGGAGATGCCCTTAGTCTCCTCTGTTTGATGAGGTTCTCTTTGTGTAGATGACATGTACGCTTCTCTAGGGGCCATCCTGAGCTTCACCTAGACCCCTGCTGTCCGTGAGCTTCTAATCCCCTGACCGTGGCTCCTCACTCCTCACTGTCTTTTCCCAGCACCTTGGGCCACCCGCATCTTCTGCACCTTCCTCTGATGCCCTGCTGCCTGACCTGGAGCCCTGGGAATCTCTGACTTCCTCTTTGACACTCTCAGATGACCACAGGGAACTGGGCCAGGGTGAAAGATGCATTATTTTCTTCCTAAGGACATTATCCGTGAGCCTTTTCTCCCTCCTATCAAGACTACCCCAGCCAGCCTCCTGATGTCACAAATCTCCAGATGAGAAGCCCTTGGGTACAGGCACATCCCCAACCCAGAGCTGCCACTAAGTACCCACTGTGCCTTGTGTAGACCATAGAAGGCTCCCTCTTTGAGTCTGCTTCTCCCTCTCCCTCTGCCCCTCCACTTGCTCCTTCTCTCGCTCACTCTCCCACTCACTCTCTCTCTAAATAAATAAATAAAATCTTTTTAAAAAAAGGCACTCTGTTTGAGTAGACAAATTACCCAAAAGTTCCCCTTTCTCACTGCTCCTCAGCCCCTATTCACCCCTTCCACCAGGAATCCTAATGCAGGGCGAAAATGCACAGTCCTGTGCTGTGGCTCTCCCAAATTCCAGGGGACACATGCCAGGTTCACCCTAGAATCCCCTCAGGGTATGTATAGTGGCTGCAGTGCCACAAGCATCTAGAGAGAGAACCAGTCTTCTCTTCTTGCAAGCGCCTCCCTTTCTGGGAGTTTTACCTCTTTCCAGTTGGCTAGGACAGCAGTTCTTACAGTGTGGCCTGTGCACTCCTGGGGGTCTTTAAGACCCTTTCAAGGAAGCCGCAAGGTCAAAATTATTTTCACAATAAAATGTTATTTGCTTTTTTCCCTGTGGTGATATTTGCACTGGTGGTGCAAACGTAATTGGTGGGTAAAATTGCTTAGCACGAATTAAAGCGGTGACACCCAAATTTGCTAGAATGTACTAGCGGTCATTGGATTCTTCACCACCACACACCCACCAGTAGAGACAAGTTCCAGTGTTACTTAGGAATGTCTTGATGAAGCAGTAAAAATGATTAAATTTAGCAAACCTCAACCCTTGATATATGTCTTTATAATAATATTCTGTGTGACAAAGTGGGAAGTTCACACAAAGCCTGTCTGCTACGTGCTGAAGTATGATGGTTGTCTTCATAAAATAACACTTTTGCAACTGAGTCATGAGTTGAACTAGTTCCTCCTTTCGTGGAACACCATTTTTACTTAAAAGAATGACCAACAGGGCGCCCAGGTGACACAGTTGGTTAAGCAACTGACTCTTGGTTTCGGCTCAAATCCTGATCTCAGGATCTTGAGATCAAGCCCCATGTGGGGCTCCACGCTCAGTGCGGAGTCTGCCTGAGATTCTCTCTCCCTCTCCCTCCATCCTTCCCCTCATGCTCGCTCACTCTCTGTAACATAAATAAATCTTTTTTTTTTTTTTTTAATGACTGACATACGAACAATGGTTATCCCAACTTGGGTAGCTCATAGCTCTTGAAAATGTACCAAGAGAGCCAGTCACTTCCAGGAAAAATAGCTGACAGGATTTGTTGCCAGTGACAAAATTTGAGTTTTCAAGCAGAAATTGGAATTTTGCAAGACTTGCATCTGAAACCGTGAGCTTGATTGTTTCTTATATTTAAAGACTTTTCTGATGGCGTTGTGGGTGGTGATAACGAATGTGATTTTTGACTAGTATGATGAATATGTTAATTTGAAATATCTGCTTAACTCAGTGAACTAATATTTCCGAACGGCCAATCAAGGAATGATGTTCTAAGAAATGGGTAAAAGACCCGTTCTGAGTACAAGATGGACTGATGAATTTTAACATAACAAAGTACAAAAAAAATTTTTAAGACTGATTTGGTTTCAGATCCCACATTGCAAATAATCCTTAAGAAATTACCACTTGTTGAGTTTGGGTATAATATCAAAGAAGAATATTCCCAGTTATGTAAAAGGCTATTAGAATATTCCTCTTTTCCGACTGTATAATTGTGTGAGGCCAGATTTTCTTCATGTTCTTCGATTAAAGCAACAGATAGGATGCAGAAGCAGACCTGTCTTCTATTAAATTGTCTTCTATTAAGTTGTACATTAAAGAAGTTTTCAAAAGTGTAGAACACTGGTACTCTTCTCATTAACTTTTTTTTATTTTTGGAAAATATATTTTTCATTAAAATTTTATTTATGCTAATATGTAATGGGCTTATTATTTTTAAATGAATTCATAAGGAAATAACTTAAAAATTTCTAGTTTTAATTTCTGATACTGTGGATGTTCATACATAGAACTTACATAAGCATAAGCTCTTTGGGGTTATCAGTAATTTTTAAAAATATAAAGGGGTCCTGAAACTAAAAAATTAGAGGACTGCTATGCTATGAAATGGGGAAGCACCCCTCCCATCCACTGCAGAAGACAAAGACTCTGACCCCAAATGCAATAGGACCCACTAGGCCTGTGACTACCCAGACCCCGCGCAACCTCTCTTCTCCTGATGCAGAACTAGTGTTTCTGCTGCTCTTATGAAGTACCAGGTGGATGTTTAGCCCAGTTGCTTATGGCTCTATTTAGAAGGTCGGGTATTTGGAACCCTGCTTCTCTCTTAGTTGTCCACTCTGGGAAGCAGGGAATTTCCCATTTACTATCTTGTCATATGGTTAAGTAATTTGACAGTATTTGTTTTGTTTCTCTGTGAGAGAATAGTTACTCTGTTATAAAACAGATTCAATCTTATTTTACAATATTCATTACCATTTTGGTGTGACAATGAAGCAAAGTTGGAAGATAGCGTGGTATTTTGAAAAGAACATGGGCTTTAGGTTAGAATCCCAGCTTTGTCACTTACAGAGTAATTGTGGGCAAATTATATAGCTTTTCTAACCTCTTTTTTCTCTTCTGTAAAATTAGAAGAAAAAGACCTGCCTTTTAGATTGCTTAGAGATAATGTGTACAGCTCATTTGACACATAACAGCCAATCAGATGAACTGTCATCATCATCATCACCATCATCACCATCATCCTCATCATCATGCTAGGACAGGAGTTGGGAGAGTTTCTGTTGAAATCCTGAGACAAACAGCCTAAATCCTTTTTGGTGCCCTTGCTAAATTCTTACTGGCTTCTTAAAGGCCTCTTCCTTTCTCCTGGGAAACTCATGGTTTCTCCCTCAATACCAGGGAACAGCAGATCCAATGGACAAGATGAATACCTGTCACCCTCTTCCTCATTCTGTCTTGACAAAGAGGAATGGTTGCCCCCTGGTTGAAGGTCATTCTCCCTAATGACACTTTTCTTCTTGCCTCCAATGCCGTCCCAGGCGAACACCTTTCTATGGGCTTCTCCTGAAGTCTGGGTCCCAGTGTGAACCACTAGAATGGACCAGAAGAACCCCCCCCCCCCATACCATGGTTGGCCAATAGTGGGAAAAATAAACAGCTGGATACGTTTCATGAGGTGAGATTTGATAAGTAAAAACCTAGGTGTGGCTGCAGAGACCGATTCCTTGAGTATTTTTATTTTTATGTTTCTAGGTAAGTGCTCCAGGAGGGGATTTTTTATGGCATGATGCGTGAAAATGGCGCACTTCCTCATGTGGCTGGAATGGAAGCCGTGGTCTCTTTCCTAGCTCCGGGAGGCAGATGAAGGAGGTGGGGGACGTGGCTGCCGCCTCTCGGCAGCTTGCTCAGTTACCTCTCCTGTTGAAGCTGTTGCCTTGGGCCTCAGAACGCCAGCCTGGTGGAATTCTGACCTTCTAGAAGACGTCGTTCCCTCGCTGAGGCTGCCTACTTAGAGCCGAGATGTGTCCTTCTCGTAGGTAGGTTTGCTGGAAACTGGGTGTGCCGGAGTTGTCCAGCAAGTGCCTTTTTAAAAACAAGGGAAATAAGTGAAATCATGGGGAAGTTAACCAATCAGAAGCTCTGGGAAGAAAAACGATGTCTCTCTGGGGAAAAGATACTATTGCATTTTACTCTAATGAAGCATTTTGGAGGGAAAGGTAGCTTGTCCAGAGAGCCTGGCCAGAAATCATTTGAGTCCAAGTGACAGACAGAAACCCACTCAGAGTAGTTCAAGTAAAATGTGGATTTGATGTAAGGCATGAGGCACACCTAAAAATCCTGTGCCGAATATTAGCAGATCAAATCCAGCCACATCGTTAAAGGATCAGAAGTTGTATCCAAGGTAGATTTACCCCAGTAGCGAATGCTAGATCTAACATTAGAAAAGTAATCATCGTAACTTGCTACATTCACAGAATAAAGATTTTTTCTGTGAAAAATAACAGAAGCATCAAATAGATACCGAGGGGGTCTTTCCTAAAACATCCAGAGTGTCTGGAGGGTTTGTAAGACATGAAGCTGATAGGATTACTTTTTTCTTTTTTTTTTTTTTTTTAAAACCCAACATGGGGCTTGAACTCATGAACCCAAGATTAAGAGTCATAATGCTGGGGGCGCCTGGGTGGCACAGCGGTTAAGCGTCTGCCTTCAGCTCAGGGCGTGATGCCGGCGTTATGGGATCGAGCCCCGCATCAGGCTCCTCTGCTATGAGCCTGCTTCTTCCTCTCCCACTCCCCCTGCTTGTGTTCCCTCTCTCGCTGGCTGTCTCTATCTCTGTCAAATAAATAAATAAAATCTTTAAAAAAAAATAGTCATAATGCTCTACCCACTGAGACAGCCAAGCATCCCCAATTTCTAATATATTCATTAATATTATGCAAAATTACCAGTGCAAGATACAAAAGGCACAGAAGTGAATGTTTATTCGGTATAAGAAATCCCAATAAGTTACAGATTGTAAAAAGCTGATAAATTCCACAGGGTCCTAAAAGCCTGAAGTAATAACAAATTACTTTTATTTCTTAAATGTCTGAACTAACTCTATAATATTTTTCCTTACATTTTTTGGCTGAATAAATCTTCGGTCACTGTTTTTTCTGACAATTATTTTTTGCAATACTTTCTATAGAGAGAATGAAAGATAATCTGGTCTTTTTTCTAGCATGATTTATTTTTTAAATTTTATTAAACATTTAGAAATACATTAGAAAAATATATTTTATCTTCACCCCTTGTTATTGGTAATGAAATGTAAATATTTAGGATTGTTATCAATTTGGGGAAAATCAATCAAATTTTTTTTGTACATGAGCTCTAACATTTCAAAGCCTATAAAATTTTCTTGTGTAGTGGCTATCTGTAAGTACTCTTGGAATTTTGATGACACTCATTAATTAATAGGAGTATTTGTGGAAGTCATTCCTCCAATAGGACCGCGAGCAATAACTTAGCTATTCCAGACATGACTGAAACCTACATAAGTATATCCCACCAAGCACAAAACTAAACGTATTCCCAATTTAGTTTCTCTTTCACCAGATCCACCAAGCTGCTCATGGCCACTTACATGCTACCTGATATAAGCTAGGGTGGAAAACCACAGTGATCTTACCTGACTGTAGTAAGTATATCTTTTTCACATTTAGCAAAATATTTGTTCATGTAAACACAGAGCTAGGGCCTCTCCCAGAGCCTTGAAGAGGGTCCTTGGAGGTGAGGCATCCTAAAGCTGCGGCCTCATGAGCTGTACTAGAAATCTGCTTCTGTACACCTATTCATGTTTAAAACTCTTAGCAAACTAAGGGTAGAAGATGTTTCACCAACTACTGTTAGATAACAACCAACCATATAAAATAATAAGCACTTACTTCTCATTCATACATCTGAGGGTTGAGTGGAGCAGCTATGACTGAAATTACGGGTCCATGCGTTGGCTGGGGTGTGTCTGCTCTTGTCACATTCTATGGCTCGGGCTACCCAGGTATGCTCTTCTCATGGTGGTGGCAGAAGTACAGAAATGCAAGCTCACAGCACAAGCACATCTCAAGCCTCCGACTATGTCACATTCACTAACATCCCATTTGTCAAGGCAACCTACGTGGCCAACCCCAAGCATTCATTTGGTCAACTCTAAATCCAAGAGAGGTAGAAATGCACCCTGCTCTACTCGAGGCAATAGCAAAGGTATGGATTCTACCACATTCATTTGCCACAGGAGTAAATAACTGGGACCATGTATCATGGAAGTTAACATCCCGAATCTGATAAAGATATCTACATAAAAAAAAAAAAAACCTTTCCGCAAGCATTGTACTTAATGATGAAATATTGAAGGCTTTTGCCACTGAGATCAGGAATGAAACAAGGATGTTCCCTATCACTACTCCTATTCAATATATACTACAAGTCTAGTGAAAAAGAAAAAACAAATATACAAAATGAATAGAGAAAAGAAAACAATACATAAAATGTAAGAATTGGGAAGAAATGTCATGTTCATAGACGACAAGATTATGAACATAGAAAGCCTGAAAGAATCCACAGATAACCTCCTGGAATTAACAAATGAATTTAGCAAGTTCATTGAATATAATAAATATAAATATAACATAAGTATAATATAAATTGTATTTCTATATACTGTACTACAGATAAAAATGACTTTTTAAAATTCTCTTTACAATGGAACCAAAATATATCCAATACTAAGGATAAATGGCAGGAAAGAAGTACAAGACCTCTCTGCTGCAAAGTACAAATTGTTACTGAGAGCAAGTAAACAATGCCCCAATAGAAGGATGTTCCCTTTTCATGAATTGGTAAGCTCATTTTTTTTTTTGAAATTTTATCTATTTGAGAGAGAGAATGAGAGTAAGAGCACAAGCAGGGAAGGGGAAGAGGGAGAGGAAGAAGCAGACTCCCCGCTGAGCAGGGAGCCCGGCCCGCCCGACCGCAGGGCTCAATCCCAGGACCCTGAGATCATGACCTGAGCCGAAGGCAGACGCTTCAACAACTGAGCCACCTAGGCGCCCCAGTAGGCTCGTTCTTATAAAGATGCCAGTTCTCTGAAAATCAATCAACAGGGTCAATGCAATCTCAATCAAAACCTCAGTAGGGTATTTTTTTCTCTCTGGAATTTGACAAGCTGACTCTAAAATTTATGTGGAAATGTAAAGTGCTCAGCCTGGCCAAGAAAATCTTGAAGAAGAGCAACAACATTGGTAAATCCAGGCTTGTTATAGAGCTACAGTGGTTAAGACAGTATGGTAATTGGCATAGGGATAGACAAATGAACTGATGAAAGAGAAAAAAATGATCCGGAAACACATCCACACTTGTGTGGGTATTTGATTTATGGTAAGGTGGCATTGCAGAGCAGTGGGGAAAGGAAGAGCTTTTTAATAAATGGTCAAGCTATGTCAAGGAGTTATGCATATAAAAAATCTTGGACTTCCACTTCACACAAAAATCAATTACGAGTGGGTTATAGATCTAAATACAAAAGATAAAACAAAGCTTTTAGGGAATAACGTTCAAGAATATTTTCAGACCTTCGTGGTCTTTATGGACACAGGTTTTTTGAACGGGCACAAAAGGCACTAACCATAAAGGAAAAGATTAATAAATCGAACTATTTTGAAAAAGAATTTTTGTTTATCTAAAGACGCCTTTAGGGGCACCTGGGTGGCACAGCGGTTAAGCGTCTGCCCTTGGCTCAGGACGTGATCCTGGCGTTCTGGGATCGAGCCCCCCATCAGGCTCCCGGGCTATGAGCCTGCTTCTTCCTCTCCCACTCCCCCTGCTTGTGTTCCCTCTCTCTCTGGCTGTCTCTATCTCTGTCGAATAAATAAATAAAATCTTTAAAAATGAATAAATAAATAAATAAATAAATACACCTTTAAGGAGAGTGAAATGCAAGCCAAAGAACAGGAAAAGATATTTCTATTAGATACAACCAACAATGCACTTGTATCTGGGAATATATAAGGAACTACAAATCAAAAAGAAAAATGCACAGAACCCAATTTTTTTAAACTGACGCTTTACAAAAGAAGAGGATATCCAAATAGCTATTGAATATACAAAAACATTATTATTACGTATTTATTAACAATATTAACAGTAGTATTTACAAAGGAAATGGTAATTAAAACCACAACAAAATATCCCTATATACCCACCAAAATGTCTAAAATGAGAAAACCTGATTATATCAAGTAATTGGCAAGAATATGGAGCAATCAGAACCCTCATACATTGCTGTTAAGGATGGAAATTGGTACAACTTCTTGGGAAAACTTTATGCCATATCTGTAAAGCTGAATCTGTACATACCCCAAGACCCTGCAACGCCACTCCTAGAAGTATATACTCAGCATAAATGAGTCTACATGGAAACCAGAAGACATGAACAAGAATAGTCATAGCAGCATTATTCTTAGTATTTCCAAGTGAAAACAATCCAGATGTCCATCAGCAATAGGATGAGCGCAGGGGAGTGGTATATTCATTCAATGGAAATCTAGAGAACAATGAAAATGAATGATCTAGTTCTACATGCAGTAACAGGGATGAATATCATAAAGATAATATCGAGGGAAGGAAGTCAGACATAAAAGAACACATATGATTCCATTTATATAAAGTTCAATAATAGGCAAAAGTAAGACAGAATATTGGTTACCTTTGAGAAGGGTGGAGGGAGTGGTCATTGGAAGGGGGTATAGATGCCGGTAATGTTCTATGTCTTCTTGATCCAGTTGCTTGTTACAAGGATGTGGTCACCCTATGATTGCACACTTCCGTGTATGTTTGTTACACTTCAATAAGAGTTGTCTGTATGTATGTTATGTTTCAATAAGAATTTTATTTTATTTTTTTATTGAAGTATAGTTGGGAATATGGGAAGAATGGAATACTTCAGAAGCTGTTTACGTTAGTTTAACAATTTTATTTTTAAAAGGTTAGCTATCATCATCATCATTATTATAAGGGACTGGTGAAGGAAAGCCGTGAGAAACCAAAGCAGCTTGGGTGGATTCATACCATAGATGTGTTCCCCCAGACCCTCCCCTAATGTTTGAGGGGCCTGGTACAAGGTTGCATATAGAGGCGCAAACACCATTAATATAAATATTTAAAAGTTATAAATCAGTCTAAGAGACAATTAACTAGAATATGTTCTATTTTCTACCTTTATACAGCCTGGAAGCCAGGTTAGAATTTAGAATTCTGCATTCTCTGCAAGCTTAGAACTGTCAAGTAACAGCCTGGAGAGAGTAAGCCCCTCAGCCCCTAGCCACCAGCGTATGGCCCACCCCGCCTCTCTTACCATTTCTGGATCTCTGTGAGGACATCACACGTTCCTGTGGACATGCCAACCTTCATGTGTTTGCTTCTTCCACACCCCTAGCAAACAGCTGCCCCAGGGCCAACCAGAGTGTGGTCCAGCTGAGGGAGGATAGGTCTGGAGGAGAAGACTGCAAGGCTCTGGGAGCGGACTCAGGAACATGGCAGTAGGGGACGTGGGTTGTGGGTAACAAGAGCATGGTGTAGGAGGGCTGCATGAAGCCTCCGAGTGAATGTAGGTTCTTTTTTTTTTTTAATGATTTTTTATTATATTATGTTAGTCACCATACAGTACATCCCCGTGAATGTAGGTTCTTAGCCTCATGGGCTCCTCACTCTGTGTAGACGGGCAGGGGCAGAGGAGGGTCAGAATGGGACCCTCAAAAGTGTGGGCCAAGGGTAGAGTCACCTGTCCAGTTTTAAGGAAAATACTACATTTTCTTTTAAAAAGCCAACTATGCATTTTTCAGCCACTAGAGAGAGAAAGAGAGAGAGAGAGGAAGAGACACAGACCTATTTCTAAGTAGAGTGAGCAATTCCACTCAATGAGCATGTGTCTTCATACAAATCCCCCATCAGGGATGAATGTGGGGATTCTGTTTTGTTTTCCTCACTGCTATACCCCCTGAGCCTAGTGCCTGATAGGTCTCAATATTTGACCAAAAATTCTGTTGTCATCAAAAGCTGCGCACGTCTCCTGGTGTGAGCGTCCTGCTGATGCTGGTGTTGAAAGATACAGCATGTGTGGTTTTGGGTTTTTTTCCCCCCTAGTTTAAACATTGTACTTTGGTGTCTTTTGTTATATCAGGTTAGCCTGTATCTTTTTAAAAAATTTCCTGCTAGTTTCAATTCACTAACCCTATGGGGCATGGTTTCAGCCCAGGAGCGAGAACATCTCACCTCATCAGCAGAGAGACAATCACAACATAGAGGGATGAGAGTTGAGGCCAGACTCTCCTGGGTCATAGAGGAAACAGCTGACCTGCATGGTGCAGTGTTAGTGGCCAAGACGGCTCGGTGGAGGAGTGACTCTAGCTGAATCCTAAAGGAAGAATGGATGTTTTCCAGATGAGCAGGCAGAAGGAAATGAATTTTCACACATATTATGGCATGGAGGTTGGAGTAATATGGTATTTGAGGGGATTATAAGAGTTGAATCTGACTAGAATGTAGACTGCATGAAGAAGGTGTATTTGTCATGGGTCATTAAAATATAAAAATTAGGCATGGCTACCATGGGATGAATATTGCTTAGAATGAATGACCCCCACATTAAGGAAATTCTTAAATCTTCTTGATTTGGAAAATTTTCACTAATTTTAACCAGCTTCTCTTTATTCACTAGACTCTGGATATTCTTGGAGGACAAGAGTGCTTCAAATTTAAAGGAGCACTGGGTGTTATACTCAAATAATTAATCATGGAACACTACATCAAAAACTAAGGATGTACTGTACGATGACTAACATAATAAATTATTAAAATTAAAAAAATTTAAAAATAAAAAATAATAAATTTAACTCATTAAGAGTCACAACTAACAGGGTCTGAATTTTCATAAGTTCTAAATTAGTGTATTTTAAGTAAGCTTTCTAGGTAACCACAGGAGAATCTCAGACTTAGTGAAAGTTATTGAACTGGCCTGTGCAGCATGCTCCTCAGAGTGGAGATGTTTTGTGCAGGTTACAGAGAAAGTATTCTTAGGATCAGCTGTTGATTCTGACACTGTCACAGGGCCTTCAGGATGGTGTGTGGTGGAGTGGAACGTCTGTGGAGGCTGACAGGCCTGGGTTCCGATCCCAGTTTAATCACTTACTAAGCTGAATGCTCACGCGGGTAATGTTGCCTCTTTAAGTCTTGGTAGCCATATTAATAACTGGAAATAATACCTATCTCATTAAATTGTTGTGAGGATTCATTGGGAAAAACGTTTGTGAACAGACTGTCCTAGTAAAGCCTGCTTTTATTATAAGGAACAAGAAACCACTTACTCTGGTTTGGCTGAAATCAAGAAACAGGCAATAAAATAGAGTTTTCAGGAGGAGGAACGAGGAATGGGATTGTCAGAATCCAAGTACATGGTTCATCTCCAGGACCCAACAAATCTGTCAATGGTGGCCCAACGTTTCCTCTGTGCATATTTTCCCCACTCTTTGCTCTCCGTAGCCTGGTTTCCTTAGCTTTCCTCAGTTCCCTTCCATCTCTAATTTTCCTTTGTCTTGACCTTCCTATACTCCAGCTTTGCCTTAGAAAGTCTTGTTCAGTTTTCCTGTGTCCAGTACTGTGTTTCTGCAAGAAAAACTGGATTGACTGAGTTTAGGTCTGGTGTCCACCTTTGATCCAATTATCTGTGACCAAGGTGTGAGCCGTTGGTAGGCATACCTCCTCAGCTCTGGGTGTGAGCCCTTGGTAGGCAGACCCCCTCAGCTCTGTATGGGGTTGATTCCTAGAGCAAGGGCCTGTAGGAGGGCAGACACCAAACATCTCAGTTACAAACACCTGGCACACAGTAGCATAACATCCATCCCTTTTCCTTGTTTTTGTTCTACCAGGGTAGGTTTCCATAGTGAGTCCCACACAAATTCATGATCATCTTTACGTTTTTGCTTTTGCTTGGGCTATACCTCTCAAGAATGTCCTACTTCATCCACCCATCCATCTGTCCGTCCATCCATCATCCATCCGTTCATCCATCTGTCCGTCTCTATCTCCCCTTTTCCGACCTATGTCTTATTCACCCTTGCAACCCCTCTCGATCCTCCTCATTTCTGTCAATTCCTTATAGTCTTTAACACATCATTTAGCACTAAATTATACAATGACTTGGATTTCTCTCTCAATCACTTTGAAGATGTTAATCTTGTTGTTTCAGTTAGATTATAAATTCATTCAGAACAGAGAGCGCCGCCTTGCCAAGCACAGAGAGGGACAAAAAGTATGTGCTGAAGGAGTGGAGAAAATTACAGCACAGTAAGTGTTTCATAGCTGGAAGGGATCACAAAAATAATTGAGTATAATCTCCTTGATTTCAGAACTGAGATCAAAACAGAGGTAGTACTTTTGGTTGATTGAATATAAAGAATAACATGGTGACTAAATATTATTTATGTAACAGAAGAATCCTCTGCAATCATACTGTGGAATAGCATTTGAAGAATCATAATACATTTGACTTGGAAGAGAAGTGAGAAGTGATCTAGGACGTGCCGTTCATGCCCATCAATGAGGAAACTCTTTCATAGGAAAAGGAAGTGATTTGTCCAAGCTCACCTGAGTATTTAGTGGCAGAGCTGGGACCAGGCTCCACATTCTTCAGCTCTTGTGATTTTCCCCTGCACTCCACTGTCATCAAATCTTTGCCTGTGGTCTTAGGGATCTCTGTCCCTTCCCTTGACCACACACCTGGCACCGTGTAATAGCAAGTATCAGGCTCCTTTGCCCTTGACAGCCTTCGTTTTGTATTTCTTGCCCTGGCCCATTGCTTGTACTACATTCCTTTTCAGCCTCTTCTTCCACCTGTCAGTTTTTACTTCTCTCCACTTTGTCATTTTTTTTGCCTTGACTTTCCCTGAGGACTAAATTGTTGACCCTGTCTTCTTGACTATAACTTTGATTCTGCTCCTGACCTCTGGCTGGTGGAAGTACCCTTCCCAGTTCTGCCTGGCCTCAGGAATGGGTACTGCCCACTACTGGCTAATTTATGCATTGATTTAATACACATTTACCATGCATGTCCTCCGTGAAAGGTTCTGAATTCTGAGGGATTCAGAGATGAATAATAAGATCACAGTCACCTCAATAAGCTCACAATCTAGTGGTGAGAGATTGACATTTTAAAACAATATGGCGGATGTATTCATCAAACTGAGCCCAGAGTGGTGGGAAGGTGACAGCCAGGGAAGACTTCCTGGATGAGGTGTTCCTTGAGATGAGGCATTATGGACAGATAATGGATAAGCATTAGCTGATGAAGCAGTGCGGTGGGGGTGAGTGGATATGCTGCAGAAGGAATAACATAATCAAAGGCATAGAAGCAGAAAATTGCAAGAAGTGTGAAAGAAATGACAAGCAACCTGATGTTCTTGGAGGATAGAAAGGAGGGCAGGAGGTAGTGTGGGAAGAGGCTGACAAGGTGGGTAAACCAAATTGGGTTGGCCTTGTCTGTAAGTAAGATAATTCTACTGTTGGGATTTAGGGAGCTAATAGATGACACCCTTGTTCCCTGCCCAGGTTCCTAATTAATTGAGAAAAAACCCCAAGGAGTCAGGCAGATGGAGATAAAAATGTCAGCTTTACTACTGCTAAAACAATAAGCATGGCTTAGATGTGGTCAAATTGCTTGCTAATGCTCCCAGTACTGAACTTAATTCCCCAAACATAGGCCTCTCCTGCAGGGATAGATCTGCTTAGAGCTGATGAGAATGTTTTGTGAGCATCTGGCCCCCAAAGAGAGAGAGAGAGATGAAACTGAAGATGCTCACCTCAGCTTAAATTGACCAATCAGGTAAGGCACTCCTCCTCTGGGGAAAGGGGGCAAAAGTATTACTCTAATGGCGGTCCCTTTACTTGGAAACTTGAAGCAAGGGGGAAAGGAGGTTCCCACCTAACCCTTATCCACCATTCACTGAGCACCTATCCACCATTTACTGAGCCATGCAGAATGCCCTCATTCCACAAGCTGGAACTGGACAGAATCAGAATTGGTTTGCGAAGATTCTGTAGTAGAAATGGTAAAGGACGTGGAAACCCCCACCCTAGAATATCATGACTGAAAGAAACCCTAAAACTCATTGAATCTGGTTCTCCATTAATGCTTGGAAATATCTATAGCATCTTCTTCCTGCCAAATGGCCATTCACTCTCTGCTTGGATATAACATTGAAAAGAAACTCACCATCTCCCGTAGCACAGACACAGCAGAGAAAATGGCCGGCACTGACTTAGATGATATAAAGCTCTCTATGAGATTTTGCTCATACTCTTTGTGTTAATTTTCTATTTTTATATCTTCTCAAACTAGTAGGCACTTGACAGACGTTTGTTGAATGACCACATGAATAAATGAATCTTTCGGTGCTCATATTTGATGTGGCTACAGATATGGGGTGATGGCTTAGTTAATCTGTATTGGTCAGAAATCTTTCCCTGCAAGCAACAGAAACTCATTTCAAACTCATTTAAAAAAAAATTTTTAAGCATGGGTTTGGGGAGGGATATGGAATTTTGGGCCCTGCCTAATCAAGGAGATGGATGGGTTGGCCTTCAGGACATTTGTCATAAGGGACCTCAAATGCTGTCATGTGTCTCTACTCCTTGTTCTGCCATCTCTCCTTGTACGGGCTTTATTCTCTAGTGGGGCAGCTAGCCACCAGCAGCTCCAGGTTCATCCAAATCAATGATTAGAATAGGAGAAGCTGAGTAGTGATTGGTTCAGCTGAGGCCACATGCTTATTCATTGAACCAATTACTATGATCAGAAGAAATTGACTCTCTTATTGGTCCATCTTGTGTGACCTTGGCAACCCCAGAGGCCAGAGTATGGAACATGACTGATAGCATACACCAAGGGGTGGTTCCCCACAAGATGAGAGGAACAGTTACCAGTTGAATAATGGCGAGCTGAGTAGACCCAAAATCCCATCAGATGCCAACTACAGAACTCAGTCTCCAATGTCTAAGTGTTTTTGCTGTAAGGCATCCCTTCCAATTATGAGAGCTCTTTTTTATCATGGAGGCAATAGTTCAGAAATTGGGTGGCTAATTCTTTGCAGGAGCAGAAGTTGACACAATGCATATTAATAAAGACACAGAGAATATGTGCTGGGGCCTGATTCAAAGAGTTCAAAGCTAGGTGGAGAATTCTGAAGGAAGGCAATGGCTGAGTCAGCCTTGATAAGAAGCCTAAGGAAAATGCCAGAAGGGAGGACAACGAATCCGTTTAGTAAGAAAGCAGAAAGACCGGTAGCTGTGATCTTGCTTTTATTCACAAAACTCATCAAGAACAGTAAATCATCAGCTTGTGAGCAGGCTAACGGGCATTGGAGGTGTTTGTACCTATGCAGGTTTTCAAGGTGTCCAAGTCTGGCTGGAATCATTAATCCTCCCTCTAAGAAGTCATTAAGCATTCCTTAAGCCCAACTCCCACCCTATCCCCAAGGAGAAGCCCAAAGAGCTTGAACAATTAGGCCAAGGCCACATAGGATGTGCCTTTGCTTTTAGGCAAATTATTCAAATATCTCTGGCTCTGACAGTGGTTCTTTATGTTGGCAGTTTTCTCCTCAGCTGTCAGCGCATTCAGGCATTATCCCAGCTACAGTGTCACCTTTACCAGGTAATCCACATGCAATGACAGATCCATGTGGGGGATACAAAGTTCTGGTTGTCTTGACCTATCTTGGTATAGCTAGGAAGGCTAGTCTGTATCCAGAACTCCCCCAGGGTTCAGCTGAGGCTGCTGTTGGGTCTGCATCACAGCTCAACTTGTCTGTGCCCAATCTGCTTCTTTTCTTCCCTCTCTCTCACTCTTGAGAGGTCCTAAGGTACTCTTTAGTAAACATCCTTGCATGCAAACCTTCTGGGTTCCTGCTTCCTAGGACCCAGCCTGCCACATCCTGTCTATAAAGCTATGATCCAGCACCGGCCTCCCTCTCTGGTGTCATATCTCATGAATCTCCCTCTTTCCGAGTCCACTTTGGCCACATGGACCTTCTTTTGATGCCTCGGGGTCTTCTCACTTCTGTTTCCTTTGTCTGTGAAGCCTCCCCCCAACCCCCATCCTTCAGGAGCAGCTTAAACAGCACAAATCTGAGCATGATTTTCCATGACTGCCTGCACCACTGTCCAGATGAAAATGGAATTCTCCTTTGTATAAGCCCTTTCACTGTCTTCTGCTTTTCCTTTATGGTGCTTAGACCCTTAAGATGCTTGGGCTGTAATGAACAGAACACCTGACTGAAAGTAACTTAAATAATAGAGTTTTATGAGTCTCATTTCATAGGAGGATTGAAGGCAATTCTAGAGTTGGTGCCATGGCTCAGCTCTGTGGCTGGGATGAGGGAGGGGAGTTTTGTGACCCTTCCTGAAGTTTCCCTCCATGTGGAAGAAGCTCAATTACTGTAACTCCTGGTCTCTTATTTCCCCTTTGCTCTCTCTGTCCCTGAGGAGGAAGAGCAACTTATCTGTTTGGTAAATATGGCCAAGCTTCTCTTGGGGCTGAGTGTGCCACATGTGCAGGACTCAGTCTCTGCTACTGGGGGTGTGATCTGTAACTAGTGCCAAGTTGGGGGCACTGCCTAACTTGGGGGCTCAAACCCAGCTGGCTCTCCCATTAAGTTACATCCCATACCTGGCACTTAGTAGCAGTCAGGAGGATCCCTTCATCTTTCTCCATTATCTGATTTCTCAATCTGTTCAGAACTCAGAATGGGAAAAAGGAAGCTACTCATCGGGCTTCTTGAGAGACTCCAGCAGATGCCATCAGGAACCCAAGTATGGCTGCTCGGCCATCATCCGTGTGTTAACAACGTGTCCCTTAGTATCACAAGATGGCTGCCACACCTGCAAATATCACATTGTCACACAACTGCATCCCAAGCAGGAAGGACAGGGAAAAGGGAAAAAGGGCTGTTCTTTTATCAGGGAGGAAAATATTTTCCAGAAGCCACCAGTAGACTCTCCCTTGCAGCCTATTGGCCAGAACTGGGTCACATGTCCACTCCAGACCAATGAATGGCCGAGGGAAATGGAAGTATCCTGACAGTGTAGTTGAGGCCATCTGCGTTTTGTTGAGTCACCTGGAACTGGGGATGTGGCTCTTCAACAAATTCAGGGCTGGGTTAGCCAAAGAGAGAAGGGGGTTGGTCCGGAATAGGGAGCGAGTAGTGTTTGTTTTGCTGCATTACTTACTGTTCACGATTTGTGGTTGGGGTTTTCTCGGTTTGGTGATTCATTAACAATCGGACTCTCCTTTCCACCTTTTTAATTTAAGTCCCACAAGGCATTGTCTGTGTTGTTCAGTGCTGTGCCCTCAGCACCTACTACAGAGCCTTCTTCAGGGTAGGGGCTCACTTAGTGTTCATGGAAATGTAAGAACAATTGCATGCACAGAATCACGGGGCGCTGTGCTACATCAGAAATGTCAGACACACCCCTGGTTTTCAAAGAGTTTATGGTGCAGATGAGGGAAGCCTAACACATTTAAATCATTCTCTATCAATATGAGACAATGTGTCTTCCTTCTAACAAATAATATTTATTGAGTGCCTACTATGTGCAGACACAATGGTGGGTGCTGGGGATGGGACCAAGACCTGGATCCTGTCCCTAATGGTGAAAGGGAAAACCACCATAATAAAAATAAGTAAGGAGGCCGGTGGGGCAGGGGAGGGGCGTGCTGTGTTTCCTCTTTACACTCAAGTCTGCAGGATCCACCCCAGGGCCTGGAAGCATGTAAACCCTCAAAAAATAGTGGCTGTTGTCTCGGAGAAAAAAATATTTTCTCTCTCTCTCTCTCTCTCTCTCTCTCTCACACACACACACACCCCTTACCAAACATCCAGGGCAGGCACTGTTGGTTCCACTTTGCAGATGAGAAAATTGAGACCCAGAGAAGCAAAGTGACCTCCACAAATGATGAGGGACAGAGCCGGGGCGAGAACCCAGCTCTGCTGATCGCCTGCTCCTTGTTTCTGCCCCTCCCTCCCTTCCAGTGAGGTGACCAGCTGACATCAGATTCTTAGTCTTGGGAATTGTTTTGTGTCTGGTGTCCTCGCTTGACCCACAAACATTTAAATCCATCTCCTCACATGTAGTGCAGAAATCAACATGTCCCTCTTGTCCTTCAGCTAGCAATCCCAGCATAAGCGAATGAAAATAGCCAGTGCTGGGAGACCAAGATCTAAACACATAAGATTTATTTTCTCCTTTTCTTTTAATGATGGTATGTCTTTTGTATTTAAGCACTAATTATAATTAGTCACTTCCTAGAAAGTGTGCAAACATCACAGCCCAGCTGGGAGCCTGCATAATTTAAACATTATTGCTAATTTAACTTCACAGTCTGGGATTGTGTGGGTTTTACAAAGAGCCCTCAAACCCTGCAACGTATGGGGAAAGGTTCTTGATTTTATTATCACCCTCTCTCCCCTACTGCTCTGTGCAGACCTTTGTATGGAACTGTAAAGATTTCACGTGAAAATGTGGTAACCAATGTCCTCAAAATATTGAAATACTATTATTACATGAAGCTTTCAAAGAGCCTTGGTTTGCCAATTCCCAGCTACAATTTTCATAGTTTAATGAGTGCGAATAACTCTTCTCTAACTCCATGTGTAGAAAATAGCATTTTCTTCATTTCCTTTAAATCGTCTTCATTATGATACTAGACCCTTACCCAATGTGGGAAATTTAGTCTCCAACTGGACTGGGGCCTCCTTCAGGACCTGTGGGAGGCTCAACTGGTCAGACGTTCTCACTGGCCCAGTCTGAGGGGACTCTGATGTCCAGAGCTACTTGCTTCTAGGCCATTCACAGGGTTTGGGGATCTTGCTGGATGGACCTAGGGTCTGTCTGTCTGTCTCAGGGACACTGAACAGCTGTCCTCCCTGAAGCTCTTCCATGTTCTCAGACTTGGCCACAGAGCAGCGTGGGGGGCTCGGCTGCCTTCCACAGTCAGTGCTCCTCTTCCTGGCTGGCTAAGTCTTCCTCTCTCAAAAGTCTCTTTTCCCTCCCTTTGTTTTTGGGGGGACAGACATTTTTCCCTTCACATGGCTGAAACTTGAACAAAAGATGGAAAAAACCAGCTCTTGTTGGCTTCAACTCTTCCACCCTGTAAGCAGACCCACGAAGGCCACCCAGCTCCCTGCTCGAGCTGCAGGAAGGGAAAGATTTAGAAGGAACAAATACAAATCAATTTTTTAACTTATTATCCTTCCACATTAGTCAATCCTTACCAACCAGTGGGGTATTTTTTTCAACCCAGAGAGATTAATTTGTAGGAATACCCTCTACATTTATTCAAGCAACATTTATTTCGCATCTCTGATGCACAATGCTGTGTGCCAGCGACTGCAAGTACAGCCGTGTGAAGCACTGCATCGTTCCTGCATCCCTGTGTTTGCACCCTATGCTGTGTGACTTTGCAGGTGCCCTGCAAGAGGCAGAGTGTGTTTTCCCACTCCACTGAGGTCAGGCTTGGCCATGTGGCTCACTTTAGTCCATGGAGTATGGACCAAAGTGGCCAGTTCTACGACTGGGCCTTAAGCAACTTTGCTTTCACTGCTTCTCACACTTCTGTCATTGCCAGGAGAAAAACGTGCTAGAGGCTCTAAAGAATAAGAAACGCTGTCATCTTGGAGTTAACTTCAGTGAAACCCAGCTTCAGACAGCTAAACCCCAGCTGACCTGTGAATATGTAAGCGATAATAAATAATTGTTGTTGAAAGTGGCTAAGTTTGTGTATTGTTGATTACACAGCATTAGCTGGCCGATACAAGTGGAGAACGATAAAACACATGATGATTTTTTTAAGATTAACTTATTTGAGAGAGAGAGAAGGTAGAGGAGGGCTGGAGGGAGAGAATCTTTCAAGCGGACTCCCCGTTGAGCCTGGAGCCCAACGTGGGTCTTGATCCCATCACCCATGAGTTCATGACCTGAGCTGAAACCAAGAGCTGGACACCTAACCAACTGAGCCACCCAGGCACCCCCCCCCCAGAAAAACATAATTTTTGCCTTCATTGAGTTTAGACAGAAAGAGACATTAAACCAATGATTACTCAAGTGATTTTAAAAATTGTAATTTTGACCATGTCATGAGAATGCAGAGTAATTGGACAGTGTGCAACAGGATCACCCGGTCAAGTTGTTTTCTGTTTTTGTCCTTGTTTTTGCTTTTCTTTCTTTCTTTTTTTTTTTTTAAATGGGAAGGTTGTTCTGAAAAGAGTAACAGTGAGGTTTCCTATCTGTAGCTAACTAATTTTACTCTTGAATTCTATCACATAACTAACACTCTCACATTTGTATGAACCTTTAAGCTATCTTCACTCTGAGAAATTAAGCAACCAAAATACCTGAATCAGTGCTGAAAGTATGGAAATATGAGATTCGATGTGCTCTCAAGCTACTGGGGGCAGGGGAAGCAATATACAAGCTAACCAACAAGACGAAGTGGCACACCTTTAACCTGAGAGTGCCCCAGGTAAGCCTTGATGGACAGGTGCGGTACACATCACTTGTGGCCCACTTCTTTTGTTTTTCTGTTCTAGAAGAAAGCCATCTGTGCCTCTTTAGGAAAGTTCAAATATTTAAGAGTTGAGGGCCTTTTAAGGCAAAATCCTACAGGGATATACTGACATTCTCCGGATGCAAGTGGTCTTATGGGAGTGGGCATGTCACATGCATTAATGCTGGCAGTGCAAGACGGAATGGGAGATGCAAAAAGGACCAAGTGGAGCAATGAAAAAGAGGACATCAGGGCCAGGCCAGCCCAGGTTGAGGCCCAGCTTTCCACACAGACCTTCAGCAAGTGATATAACTTCTCAGACTCTTGATTTCCTCGGCAGGGAAATGGGAATGGCTGCTATGGTGCGTGCTGCTTGAGCTCACCGGTATCTGGCTCCCCTCTTCTTCCTGAGCACAATGCCTGACTATATTTGCAGTTAGGTATGGCCACGTGACTGAGGTCTGGTCCATAGAACTGGAGAAGAAAGGATGGGAGCCTCTTCTAGAACCAGTTAATGAACATCTCCCATGCTCAATTCTTGTTCTTTTCCCCCCATCTTCCAGCTTAATAGAGAGAATCTTGAGATCCCAGAGGAGGGTCCAGCCACGAGGTGGAAGGATTCTCGGTCCCCAAAGAACTGCACGGAGCAGAGCTCCCCCCACCTAACCCAAATCACATTGGATTGTGAGGTGAGCAAGAAATAAACTTTCCTTGCATTCAACCACTGGGATTTTTGGGGTTCTCTTATTATGGCTATTAACTTGCCTAGTAATTTGTGCAATTATCTACTTTGTAGGATTGTTGTGACAATTCAGCAAGCTCATTAAATGCCTAGCCTAGGGCCTTAATGCACAATCATTATTACCATCAAGTATTAATAATTCCTAGAAGAATGGTGCAAAACAGATGATCTGGGGCTCTGGGTGAGTGTGGTGGTTTTTTTTTCTGGCCCTCAGCTCTCTGGGTCTGGGCCAAGCTACCGAGGTCGTATGAAGTCTGAAGGGCTGGGAGACCTGGCCTCGGAATTCTCTGATACCCGCCCAGAGGCCAGCAGAGCCATCGGTCAGTGCAAGAGACTGAGGGGAAGTGAGCACAGGCTTGCAAATAGATGCAGTCATAAAAAAAACAGTGTAGTTGTCTCTAGAATACAGACAAGCAGAGAGTTTCGGCTCCCAGAAAGCTCTTCTCTGTTTTCCTTGATGATGACTGATGTTGGAAATGAGATGCCTAGACATGGCAAAGCCACAAAGTGCCTTCTGAATCACCCATGGACCCAGCCTTGAATGCACTGTAAGATGCTCTAATTCTTGGAGAGCCCGCCGCCTTTGACAGGGTATGTTGTATCTGGTAAGTCAATTAACTAGTGTTTTCACTTACACAGAATAGAGCGTTCTCCAGCCCAGAACTTGCAAATTGGCAGCCCCACTGTTAAAAAACTGAGATAGTTGCCAACTTTTAAAAACTGGATGATTTTACATAAATATTTGTATTTCTAGTATCTCTGTGATAATCAAATGACCTGTAATGCTGGGCCCGTATTTCCAACTGCTGCTGATTGCCTGGTGCTGAGTAACAGCTGCCCCCGTTAGCTGTGGCAGACACTATAACTTTCGCCTCTGGACTTCCCCAGGCCTGTTTTACCGTCTACACTCTTGCCTGACCCTGATAGACTTTTGAGTTTGCAACACCTCAGTTAACTAGTATCATATGGTATAACTGTTAGTGATTATGATTTATGGCTATCATCTGTATGCCAGTGACATTTTGGAATATTCTCCTTTATTTGTTAAAAAATGCTAGTTGGGTAGTTTCTGTGTGCAATGCACTGAGCCGAGTATTTATGGTGATACATAGATGAGTTGTGCTCTCAAGTGGTCCTCAGTCCAAGAAGGGAGATATAATATGTGCAAAAATGATACAAAAATGTCCCAAAATATCAATTTCCAGCGAAGGAGAAGAGAAAGATTTATTTCTCCTGAGAAGATAAAATAAAGCTTCGTGGAGGAGGAAGTATTTGTGCTGGGCTGTGAAGATTTGGTGTGATTCAGGTGTGTAAAAAAGGCAGAGATGGAGTGGGAAGGGGGAACAGCCTGAGCAAAGGCATGGAGGTGTTTAAGTATTCAGTATGTACAAGGAATGACTGATGATTAAGTTTGATGGGAGCATAGGATTCATGATTGAGAGTGGTAGGAAATAAAAAAACTGGATAAGACCAGATCATAAAGGTTTGTGAAGCACCTGAGAGAATTTAAACTATTTCTTTGGACAATGGGGAGCCACTGAGAGGTTTGGAGCAAGAGAGAGCCAGGCTCAGGGCCATGATTCAGAGAGTAGAGCCCAGAAATGCTACAGAATGTAAAGAGAGAGACCAGAGATTACCATAATTTTCTAAATCAAAAGTAATAGGTATCAAAACCAAGGTCATAGCGGTCAGAACAACAAGGGGACAATGGAAGTGGGTGATAGTGAGGATGTAAAGTCTCTGATGCTTTATGAGCAGTTGGTTGGTGGGGACCAAGAAACAACTTGAACTGAATGCTTCTGAGAAGTAAGGGCATAAGTGGAGAGTCGGGGAGTGGGAAGCGTCGACAACTGTGAAGAAGGCCGCAGCAGGGGAAGGAGTGGGGAGAGCATAGCAGGAGGAGAGGTGACTTCAGAATAGGGGGGCTTGAGCATGTTTGTATTCTGCTTTGTGTTCTGAGAAGGATACAGGGCCAGGTGGGGCTTTAAGGGGCAAGAGAGAGAGAAATCCATGAGGCAGGGCCTTCTAGGAAAGAGGAGGTGGGATCAGAGCACAGGAGGGGGAACTACCCTCAACTGTTGCCTGACCAGAGAGAGCCACCTTTGCCTGATTCAGCCACTGTTAACCTCAGGACCATGTTTAATAGGTAGGACACCTTGACCATTTATATCCACCAAATGGCACATCCCTGGGCAGTGGCAGCCCCGGAGGCCCCCTCTGGGCTTCTGGTAACACTAGCTTGACTGTTTCTTAACTTCTGGTTATCCTTTTTAATCCATCACCTGAAAAGTAATTTACAACCCAAACGTGTTATGCCCCAGGTAACACCCAAACGTGTTATGCCCCAGATAACACTGTCCTCTGGTCCTTCCCTACAACAGATTCAACTTACTAACCACAGCACACTCAACACTCTGTGAAAGCTCTTCTATCTCTTCCCATGCCATGCTTTCCATTTTCCTTTTCCTTTTATTCTCTCTTCTCCATCCATGAAGATGATGATTATGACTAAGAGTTGCAGAGAGAGTATTTAATATCTGCAAAGTGTTTTCTCACTCGATTCTTCTAACAGTCTTATGGGATAGGTAGAATCATTAAACCCAGCCTACAGATAAGGAAACTGAAACTCAGAGAAGTGAAATATCTTGTGCAAACATTGACAGGCAATAAACAGCAGAGCTGAGATGTGAATCCAAGATTCCTGATGGGAAGGAGCTAAGCCATTCAAACACTGCATCTGAACTATCAATTTTGAGGTTTCAGGAATTTAGATTAAAGCAGTTTGAGTTTGATGTGTATGTCAGTTACCTACTGCCACTGTAATGCTGTGTAACAAACAACCACAAAGCCTCGGTGATCTAGAAGAATAAACATTCATTAGCTCCCAGGTCTGCGTGGTCTGTGTGTTCCGGACTGGGCTGATCTTGGCTGGGCTCACGCCTGTGCCTGTGATCAGTTGTATTTTGGATTATCAGCTCAGCTGATTTACTTCCACTTACCCACAGGTATAGCAGTTGGCTTGTTGTTGGCTGATCCAGGATGGCCTCGAATTACATGGCTGGGTCTCAGCTCTGGTCCATGTCTTTCTTCTTCCAGGGGGGTGGGGCAGATATGTTTTCTGGTGATGGCAGAGAAAGTGGAAACCTACGAGTGCTTTTTCAACTCTCTGCTTGCTTCACATTTGCTTATAGTCCTTTGGCCAAAGTAAGTCACCCATCTAGTCCAGATTCTAGGTGAATCTTTCTTGAGTAGAATTGGAAAAGGGGATGGCAAAGGGCATGGGTGTAGAGAGGGGTGAAGAGTAGGGACCAGCAATGCAGTCAGCCTACCATTTGGAGATGAACTAGAAGGCAATGGTTTTCAACTTCGGTGACTGCCCATGGCACTTAGAGTAAAAACCTAAGCTCCTCCCCATGACTACCAGGCCCTCCATTAGCTGGCCCCTGACAACTTCTTCAAACTGAACTCTGACTGCTCTCTCCATCTCTCCATGCTCTAGCCACAGGAGCCATCTTAGTACCTCCAACAGGCTCAACTTCCCTGTCTCAGGACTTGGCACATGCTGTTTCCTTCACCCGGAACACTTCCTCACCCCTACTCTTCACCTTTTGTTTGGCTGCCTCCTCATCCTTTAGAAGTAGGATTCAATGTCACCTCCTCAGAGGAACCTCCCTGGACCCCCTGACCCAAAGTTTTGTCTCTATCTCAACTTCCTATTTGGACTCCTACTTAACCCTCATCACCTTTTGCAGTAATATTCTTTATTTGTTTGCCTGTCTTCTCCACTGGAATGTAAGGTCCAGAAAGAGAGGAACCATATCCCTCATGTTCACCACTCCATCCCTGCACCCAGCACAGCACTTGACACATGGTGGATACTCAATTCACATATGAATGAATGAATGAATGAATGAATGAATGAATGAATGAATGGGGATCTGGGATAGAGTGTTTTCTTGCAGATAAACTAAAAATAGAGCTCTCTGGACTTGGAATTCTTGGTCTGGAATCCTCAGAGACATCCCATGACCTTAGAATTTCTAGATGGTTGGCTTATTGATAAGAGCAACATCGCAGAATGTTCTTCCTCTTGCTTGGTGGGGCGCGGGTGGTAGGAGCAGGGCAGGATCAGGGAAGCCATCCCAAAGCCTTGGGAGAGCCATGGACTCTGATGGGGGAGAAGTAAGCATCATAGACCACTAGAGATGGATTCAGGGAATTGGGGCTCTAGTCCTGCTCTGCTGCTGTCCTACCATGTATCCTTGGGCAAATTCCCTGGAATCTGTGTGCCTCAGTTTCCTCGTCTGTGAAGGAGATAATGATCTCCAGCTTGCAGGATTGGTGTGTGGGTGAAATGTACATGGCATGAGCACATGTCTTGGAGGACCCAGTGCAGGGTCAGTTCAATAAAGATGGGCTCCCCATTCTTTCCTCTTTCTCAAACAGGGGGCAGGTGCTTCTCTTCCTTCCCACACCCCTCTGGAGTGACCCTGGGCCCATTCCTAGCAGTGCAGGGTTGCCAGACACTCTCATTTGAGACCAGGGGTCTGCATCTAATGTCGAGAGTTGAAATCATTTCTGAACAAGGGTAGGGTGCTACTCAGCATCGTCCCTAAGCCAACGGCCAGACTGGAAGCCGGTGCGGACATAGGCAAACTGGCAAACAAGGCCCTCAACGTCGCTTGACTCATCACATATTCAACAAGCTTGTGGGGGAAAGAGTTCAGCGTATTGAGCACTTGCTGCGGCCTGACCCTCTGCCAGACACTTTCACACACATTTCCTAATGGTGGTCTCACAGTAATCATGGTATTAACCATTTTACAGATCAAGAAACTGAGACTCAGGGACGTGAAGTGTCCTTCGTCAGTGTCTGACTTTTATACAAATGAGCTACTGACAATGTGGGTAAAAGTCCAATATTATAAGGGACAAAGGAGGGGAACCTTCTTTGTTACAAAGAATTTACAGTGGAATTCCTACTTATGCATCGTCTTTGATGATGGGGCTCCTATACTTGGTGCATGTTCTTTCATTTTGTTCTTTTCCTTCACAAATAAATATGATTGGCCAGCTTATATCAATAAGTGTCCAATTCAACCTAAAAATTGAGGAATGTCTGCTCCCTGTTCTCTCTCTTGGTTCTTAACAGTGTTACATTTACGAGAGCTAAATTTCTTAGTACTAATATCAATGTTATCACTTTTCTATTTTCCACTCATTTTTATAGAACAATGAAGGGAAAATGAAATCAAATAGCTAACACTCATTAAGTGCCATACGGTTTGGTGCAGTGCTCATAAAAAATGTGTGGTGCGTTCACAGTCGTGTATGCTGTATAATCAAGTACTTTCCTGAAAAGAGAGAAATTCTGTTTTGATGAGGCATGGATGAGAACCCAATTCTCCACTTAGGAATTTACATGTCTGATGCTTAAAGGAATTTTCCACAGACAGGGTTCTGTTTCCCTACATTGTGAACCTTGTTTCTCCCCCTCCACCCACTCCCTTCCAGAACTAGGCTCTGTGGGACACTCTGACAGCACTGTGCCTTCTCCAGCCCTGCACCTTCAGGAGACAAGGATGGAAGAGTGTCACCGTGGGTTGTAGGAGTGCTCTGGAAGCCATTTCCACAATGGGGCAGCAAGCGATAACCTAACCAGACACATCACTGACTGTGAACAGCATAAATATTCCACTAGATCCAAACTAAATGGATCCTTTTACTTAGCCCAGATCTCCAAAACACCCATGACCATTTCCATACCACTGGACATGAAGAAAACTAGGAGGGAGTGGAAGTATTATTGAAAGATCTTCCTCGGGCAAATGAATTATTGATTGATTGATTCATTCATTCATTTATATGAAGTCCCATCACTAGGGTCCCACCCAGAGCCTTAGAAGAAATGCATTCAAGTGAGCCTACGTAGCTGAAGCCTCAGGAACTTCATGGTAATCCGCCTGAGCTGTCACAGCTCATCTGAAGTCATCTGACTACCCTGACATCTGTATGCCACTGGCAATGGGCATCACAGAGCAGGGGTGGTGGCAAGCACGGGAACGCTAATAGAAGTAAGTGATGATGATGACATGGTGCAGGGGTCAGCAAACGATGGCCGACAGGCAAAGTCAGGCCCACTGCCTGTGTTTGCTAATAAAGTTTTATTGGAACACAGCTGCCCTCACTCATTTACATATGGTCTGTGGCGGGTTTTGCGCTGCAAGGGCAGACTGGAGTAGTAGTTGCCTGGCTCACGAAGCTGAAAATATTTACGATCTGGCCTTGTATAGAAAAAGTTTGGGGAATATTACGAAGGTCTCGAGAAGAGGAAAAATGAGAGGCAAGAAAAAGCTAGTACTAGATCCATACTATTGGGATTTGACTCTGGTTCCATCATTTCCTGACTATGTGCCTTTGAGCAACTCAACTTTTCTGACCTCAACTACCTCACCTGTTTGTTCACGGGGGTATGAGTTCTTCTATCATCAGTTTGCTGTGAGGATTACACGAAATGCTCTGCGTGAAGTGCTGGCACAGTGCCTGACATGAAGCCAGGGCTCGAGACATGTCACAGGCCATCATTACCTGCAGCCACAAAGATAATGGTTTTTTGGTTAAAGTATTGTTGGCTGAGGTAGAAAGATTTTGTGTGTGCCGTGAAACCCTGTGGTTCGATGCTAGTGCTTTGTCCCTGGGACATTCTCATTGTAATCCATGGTGATGCAGCTGGAATAGCCCAGCAGTTTTGATGTGATTGAGGACCTCCCCATTGCCTCTCCAGTGACTCACAGCTCCATATCACAACCAAAGTCTCAAACCTTTTCCTCTTTGTCAGGACACTCACCGTTTTCCCACAGTCAAGTGTGTTCTCTCACTCGGTCACTCATTCACTTGTGTCTGCTTAGAATGTCTGGATTTTCTCAGGAGACATCAGCTGTGGGGACCCCGTTGCTAGGCAGTTGCCACCTCATCTCTCCTTTCTTTTCTCATCCCAGGTCACTCTTCATCTTCTAGTGCATAACATGGGATGGGGTTAGCAGAAGAAACCTTTTCAGAAATAAATCTGAAATCAGTGAAAATACTTGTGGCTGCAAATCAGAGAAAATCCAACTAAACTTGGCTAAAAGATTAAGGACATTTATTCATTCATTAGCTCTCATAACCCTAAATCTAGAAGTAGGGTGGTTCCAGAGTTGGGGACTCGGGTAGGGAGGGAGGGAGAGAGGGAGAGAGGGAGGGAGAGAGGGAGAGAGGGAGGGAGAGAGGGAGAGAGGGAGGGAGAGAGGGAGAGAGGGAGGGAGAGAGGGAGGAAGCGTGATGGGGAGGCCACAACAGTGTCTGTCGACCTCCCCACCCAACATGGCTCTTGTACCAACAGGTGGCCGTTGAGCATGTCCCTCTCAGCCAGACCTGAATTAGACATAGCTGCTTTTTATCACGAAACTTCCCTGTCCCCAAGGCCAGCATGATGTGTGCGGTAGACCGGAGGAAAATAACTCCTCCATTATTGCTGTCCAAAGCTCAGTGTTCGTGGTGAGCCTGTTCTACCGTGAAGTCAACAAAATGCCCCGGTCCCAGGTCTTGTTCTCTGCAGATCACCTGGGCTCGGGGCTGGGCTGCCCTTGGTTTTGATTTTTGTGCATGTGTGAGCCTTGGTGTCCCGTGTCTATTCCAATGTGGCTAATTGCATGTTGCCTATTTAAAATCTCCCCCCACTGTTTCAATTAGATACGAAGTTCTTCATGTTCTGCTTGGCAAATCAGGTTGCAAAGCACTTGGGGTCCTTCCCTCTGGAGGGAAGGTGGGCATCCTTAACTCTGCATGAAGTGTGGCAGGTTGAATAAATCATTTGAGGAACACTGTCATACTCTCGCTGATGATTGGGAAACCAAGGAAATATTTTATGTGACACGAGCCTGGACTCTTGCTGTCCTCTCTCAACTGTTCTCCCAGCTTTCCCTCATGCCCCCTAGCCTTAACTTTTATTCTCTACCCAACACCCAGAGTGATCCTGCTAAGATGCATTTCAGACCATGTCACTTCCATACTCAGAGCCTTCCAAGAGCTAATCAATTACTTCTAGTAAAAGTCTGAGTCCTTACACTGATCTACGCGGCCCTGAATTAGGGTTCTGCAGACCCTGGCCTTCCAGCCAAACCCGGCTACCCGCTGCCTGTTGCAAATAAAGTTTTGGAACCTCCGCGCCCTTTGTTGACATGATGTCTTTGGCTGCTTTCTTGAGCAGTTGAGCAGTTGCAGTGGAGACCTCGGCAGATATCTTGGCTCTTTACAGAAAAAGCTTGCTGACCCCTGCTCTAGATAATCCCTCTCTTCCCCACTGCCACTGTCACCTGTCAGACCCCCTCTCCTCCCACTCTCTTCTTTGCTCACTTTGCTCCCTCCACACTCAGCCCTTCGCTGGCACTGGCTGGTCCCCCAGTGGGAATATTCTCCCCCTCAGTATTTTTTTTGCTCTACTCTATCCCTAGAGCCTAGAATCATCTTGTACATTGTGTCTGCTCAAGAAATGTTTATCAAATGGATACACATAACATTAAAGGCTCGGAATTCTGCTGCCTCACAGAAGACCCAAACAATGTTGGCTGATTCAGGCCAGTAGGGTGGCTCGCAGTACCGTCAGGGCCCCTTGGCTCCTCCAGCTTTCCTCTCTGCCACCTGTGGTGGATGGCTTTCTTTTCCCCTTGGTGTCCTTATGGGTACACAATGTTCACTCCTCCTCTGGCCTCCCTTTCATGTTCTGAGCTGCTAAAAGAAAGAAGTGACGGCGAAGAGGAGGTGACACTCACATCAAGAAAGCAAATCTTTCCCAGAAATGCCTCACAGACTTCTGCTTACATCCCTTAGGCCACAACCAAGCCCCACGGCCACGCTCAGCTGCTGGAAAGGTTAGGAAATGGGGTCTTCTGGGGGGCGCCTGGGTGGCACAGTCATTAAGCGTCTGCCTTCAGCTCAGGGCGTGATCCCGGCGTTCTGGGATCAAGCCCCACATCAGGCTCCTCCGCTGGGAGCCTGCTTCTTCCTCTCCCACTCCCCCACTTGTGTTCCCTCTCTCGCTGGCTGTCTCTCTGTCAAATAAATAAATAAAATCTTTTAAAAAAAAGTAAATAAAATCTTTAAAAAAAAAGGGGGGGGGGCCCTGGGTGGCACAGAGGTTAAGCGTCTGCCGTCTGCTCAGGGCGTGATCCCGGCGTTCTGGGATCGAGCCCCACATCAGGCTCCTCTGCTATGAGCCTGCTTCTTCCTCTCCCACTCCCCCTGCTTGTGTTCCCTCTCTCACTGGCTGTCTCCATCTCTGTAGAATAAATAAATAAAATCTTAAAAAAAAAAAAGGAAATGGGGTCTTCTAGCAAGACATGTGACTCTCTTGAAGAAAATCAAAGTTTTTTTTTTTTAAGATTTTTTATTTATCTGAGAGAAAGAAAGAATGCACACATGAGCAGGGGGATCAGGGGGAGCGGGAGAGGGAGAAGCAGCCTCCCCACTGAGCAGGGAGCCGGATGCAGAGCTCGATCCCAGGACCCTGAGATCATGACCTGAACTGAAGGCAGCTGCTTAACTGACTGAACCACCCAGGCGCCCAGAAATCAAAGTTCTAATGGTAGGAGAAAGGAGAGGTGAATATGGGAGAGGTGACTTACAGCATCTGTCCTAGCTGGCCTTTGATTTTTTTTTTTCCCCTCAGCTGGGAGAAGTATAGAGGGTGAAACTTGGCAGAACTTCCAAGACTTTGGCAAAGTGCCAAGGGCTGATTTTTACTAGAGGTCAGTCCCAATGTTCTCTATCATTTGGCTTCATAGCTCCCTGCACATCCCTTGACATCCATCCCGCTCCTCACAAGGTTGAGCTCATTGCCCACCACTGCTTCTCCATCATTAGCCCTGCGTGCAGCAAATCGCAGATGCTCTGCAACTATTTCTCTGTGAATTAATAAGATAAAAGGGAAATGAACTATGGAGAGTGTATGCACACACACACACTTAGGTACATACACATGGGTGTCTAAAGGCCTATATTCCATTTACTGCAGGCTTCCTCTATACCATCATATACATTCAATTCTGGCAACAATCCTGGAAAACCAATACTAGCATCTCCATCCCATGGTGAGGATTACGGAAGTCTCCCTTCCCAGGCTCAGTGACTTGAAGGAACGCTCACCGCAGCACACAGCTAATACATGGTAGAGGCAAGACTTGACCCCTCGCTTGCCGATTATACAGCCTCTGTGCTCCTGCTCACACTCCTTCACTGAGTCATTCAACAAACATGTACTTAGGCTTCCAGGGTGCTGAGTACTGGTGCAACACTCATGTTTCCTGTGTCGGGAAAATATTTTTCAAATCAAAAGATGTTAATTTTGGCCAGTGAAGGGTAGTACAAAGAGATTAAAATAGATATGACCTTTTTTTTTTTTAATTTGTGTGTTTCCTCTGAAAGTTTCTAGGTAAAGAACTCACCCCAGGGCCTCCAGTGTCACGTAGCTGGCTTATTTTAAATTTCTCAACCAGTTTCATTCACGTGCATCTTATTTGTTTAATGAGATTATAAATTACCTGAGATTAAGGATTAAGGAATATGTCATATTCGTTATTGAGTTTCGATCTTAGGCTTGCCTACAGTTAGGACAATGATGGCCACACTGGGTTCAACAGATTCCTGTGGGATCAAACAGAATTAGTATAAGGCAAGGTTTGGGGCTGCAAGCAAGAGAAACCTGCCCTGGGGGATGTATGCAGGAGAGGGATTCATTGGTGGGATATTGGGAGGGGACAGCTCGCAAAACCAGCTTCACAGCCCAGGCGGGAAGGAAGAAAGGTTGGAAAAAATATAGCCAAGGTCATGGCTTCTTAGGCTGATGACACGGGCACCACCACAACTGGACGCTCCATCTACCCTTGCTAGACTCCTGTGCCAGCAACCCCAACATCTCAATGGCTTAAATGACAAAGTTTCATTTCTCATCCCCATTGCATGTCTACGGTGGTGGGCAGGGTGACTCTGCAAGCATCAGAGTCATTCAGGGTCCCAAGCCAGTGGAGGCCTTGTGCTTCCATGATCGCAGAATCTGGAAAAGAGAAGGATAAGTGCAGCCCATCAATTTAACCAGCTCTTAAAACTTCTTTTTGGTGTGGTGTGTGCTGCTTCCCCTCACATTTCCCTGACCGAAGCAAGGCATATGACCATGCCCAATTTTGGGGGCAGGGGGGTAGGAGAGGGGGGTGGGAAATGCAATTCTGTGAAGTGCCCATAAATAAGAATTTCTATATTTATGATCAGCTTTGCTGACTTCACAAGCTCCAATGCCACTGCCACCACGAATGCTTGCTCACCAGCTCTGTGTTTCGTGTGACTCTTAAAATTCAAAATCCTGGGGCGCCTGGCTGGCTCCGTGAGTATCGCATGTGGGGTTGTAAATTTGAGTCCCATGTTGGGTGTAGAGGTCACTTAAAAAAAAGTTCAAAATCCTGGTGGACGCAACCCTCCAGCCATGTTTAGGTCATGTCCAGCGCTCCATCAAGGGGGCACAGGAGGGAGGTCACATGCTAGTCAGTCAGAGGCCAAAACCATGACAGAATTCTTCCCTATCTTTTTCGGTTGGAATCTATATTGTTGATCCATTAAGCATGCTTCTCTCATGGTGATATGTTCCAAAAGGGATTCTCAGATTTGGGCTAAACTCTTAAGTTCTTCAAGGAGACAGTGCTAGGTTCTCAAAATATATTTGTTTTTTTAGGGCACCTGAGTGGCTCAGGTCATGATCTCAGCATCCTGGGATTGAGCCCTGCATGGGGCTCCCTGATCAGTGGAGAGCCTGCTTCTCCCTCTCCCTCTGCCTGCCGAGCCCCCTCCTGTGTGCACGATCTCTCTTTGAAAAATAAATAAATAAAATCTTTAATATATATGTGTGTGTTTGTGTGTGTGTGTGTGTGTGTGTGTGTATATATTTTAAAAATATATATCCCATTCCCAGTAATCACACCCTTGGGTGTGGGTTGGGTTTATTGACTCACATATAACAGAACATAGCAAAAGTGATGGCACATCAATTCTGATGCTAGGTTATAAAAAAACTGTGGCTTCCGTCTTGTCTTCTCTTGTGGCTGCCTTCTCTTTTCCTTTGGCTCAGAGGGAAACCAGCTGTTATTTTGTGAGCTACCCATGTGACAAGCAGCTGACGTCTCCAGCCAATAATTAGTGAGCACCTGTGGCCACCAACAGCCAAGTGAGTGATCTTGAAAGTGGGTCCTTCCTAAATGAGGCTTGAGATGACTGCAGCGTGTGGGACCCTGAGCCGAGGACCTGCCTTAGCTGGACCTGGATTCCTGACCCACAGAAACTGTGAGGTAATCAGTGTTTGTTGCTTTAAACCACGGATCTTTGGGGTAATTCTTTATCAGCAATAGATATCTAGAACATTCTTCTCATTCAGTAAATATCTAATAGCATTATATGAAGCTCTTGGGACATATTGTGAGCACGGCAGACCTGACTTCTGCCCTTATGGGGTTTAAGTTAATTTAAACATGTTTCTGTGCTGTGGGAAGAGGCAGAGCTTTTAATATGCAAGAGTTCATCCTGAGTCTCTACTGAGAGGGAGAATGGGTCTGTAACTTTTCAACTCTTTTTTTTCCTCTGCATTTCATAGGGCAAATGTTTTATGGAACACACATTGGAAAATTCTCTATTAGCTAAATGAGTAAATGAATTAAAGTTGTAATTTCAAAGGATTAAGCTCCCCTGCAAAAATTTCAGAGTATGCCCCCTTTGTTCATTATAGACTTAATAGCTATTCTTCTTTCCCTGGACCCCATGCACGCTTTGCTAATTTGCTTAGCAAACGTTGACTGATTATCTGCTAAGTTGTAAGGCGCCACAAGCACCAAATTGTTGCTTGGGTGATGGGGTTGCTGTATTTCTAATGAAGTATTTTTGGAAATACGCTAATTGTTTCATTTTGTGAGTAATGGTTTCAGCCACAATATTTGGGCAAAGAGCAAAGGAGAGGAAGAATGGGATTGGCTGATGTTAAAATCAAAGGTCTACTGAAAACACTAATGTGTATTGAAGCAAGGCATTGTCCTCAAGGAGAGGAGACATAATCGTTATTGAAACAGTGCCTGAAACACTTCATCGGACTGTGTTTAAAATGTTTAAAGAACTCTCGGAATAAATAAAGCCCTGAAAAGGTCTTTCAAATTGAAATGAATTCTTGGCATGCTTTTCCCTCAACTACCACTGCTCTCCCCATATAGCCCGCCTCAGAGAAGGCCAGAGAAATAGGGCTTTTGTCTTAACTGTCTAACATGTACCAAGCGTTTCATATTTGGGATGGAAAGCAGGAGGGGGAAAGGGTAGCTCATTTAGGAAACAGACTGAAATGGCAATCCTGTTTTGTCTTTGGTGCCTGTCCCTGAGGAATGCACGTGACCTTTCCAGATTTAATAAAGTAATAAATGGCCCTGGACCAACCTCTCAGCAAACAATGTCGCATTTCTACTCCTGGAAGGTATTTAGGGTCTGCCTTAGAAATAAGGCAGTGCGGGTGTTGGCAAAGGTGCAGAGAAACGAGATGAATTGAGGACTTCAAAGTACAATGTGAAGATACAAGATAAAATATCAGATAATGTTTGTCCTCTAGAAAGTAGGACAGACTTTTCTCCCTTAGCAAACTTAAACAGAAGAATTGACTAATTTAACTATAAGAAGATAAAAATCTTATGCTAGATGGATAAACAAACAGACAAGTAAATAAATAAATTTAAAGGGGAAAATGTCAAGCCGTGGAGAATTACCTGCAATACAGAGAAACTGTTATATTTTTATTTTATAAGTTCTTAAAAATTACTAAGAAAAAGATGAACATCTCAGGACACCACCCCCCCCAAAAGTAAATGATGTAAACAGGATATTCTCACAAGCAAAAATATAAAAGACAAATATGTGAAAAGATTCAGTTTCTGGGCTGATCAAATAAATGTTAGGCACTGTACTGAGAGGTAATAGTATAAGGTAGATCGTGACCCGAATCTCTGGATTCGGGCTCCCCGGGTTGCTGCTCCCTAGCTGTGTGACCTTGGGCAAGCTGCTGAAACTCCCTTTGCTCAGTTTCCTCATCTGCAAAACGAAGGTTATAGGGTAATTACAAGGGCGAGGCAAGTTGATGTATGTCATATTTTTGGAATAGCACCTTGCACGTTAGAAATGACATATAAATGTTAGTTATTATTTCTCTTATTCAGTTGATAAATATAGAAATGATACTAGCAGTGGTTTCAGTGGTGTGGAGATACACTCATACACTGCTGGTGGGCTTAAAGTGGTACAGTCTTCTCCCAGGGCAAGTTAGCATCCTGCATCAGTCTCTTAGAATGCTGCATTGCCTTGGACCAAATTGCACTGTAGGAATTTTTCCCAAGGAAATAAGTCAAATATACTTAAAAAAATAGCTGTCAAGATTTTTTTTTCAGAACTGTGTACAATTATACAATATTGGAAAAAACCTAAATGTCGAAAAATAATAGATTCATTGAACAAACTATTGGACATCCATTCAGTAGAATTCTATGTAGTCATCAGATGATGTAAGGAAACGCCGCTATAAAGGATAATTTGGGGGACAACTGAAATACAAATTGTATGTTAGATAATGTTAATACATCAGTGCTATTTCTTATCATTCTTAGCAAAATGATTTGCTTTGTGGGAGAATGTAGTATATATACTGTGGGATGCGTGCTGAAATGTCACGGTCTTTGCAGCTTACTTTCTTTTTTTTTTATTTTAATGTTTTTTTATTATATTACGTTAGTCACCATACAGTACATCCCTGGTTTCTGATGTAAAGTTCGATGATTCATTAGTTGCGTGTAACACCCAGTGCACCATGCAACACGTGCCCTCCTTACTACCCATCACCAATCTATCCCATTCCCCCACCCCCCCCTGAAGCCCTCAGTTTGTTTCTCAGAGTCCATAGTCTCTCATGCTTCATTCCCCCTTCTGATTACCCCCCCTTTCTTTATCCCTTTCTTCCCCTACCGATCTTCCTAGTTCTTATGTTCCATAGATGAGAGAAACCATATGATAATTGTCTTTCTCTGCTTGACTTATTTCACTTAGCATTATCTCCTCCAGTGCCGTCCATGTTGCAGCAAATGTTGAGAATTCGTTCTTTCTGATAGCTGAGTAATATTCCATCGTATATATGGACCACAACTTCTTAATCCAGTCATCTGTTGAAGGGCATCTCGGTTCCTTCCACGCTTTAGCTATTGTGGACAATGCTGCTATGAACATTGGGGTGCATATGGCCCTTCTCTTCACTACGTCTGTATCTTTGGGGTAAATACCCAGTAGTGCAATGGCTGGGTCATAGGGTAGCTCTATTTATAACTTTTTAAGGGACCTCCACACTGTTTTCCAGAGTGGTGCAGCTTACTTTCAAATAGTTCAGGAAGAAAGGAACATTATATCATATACACACATGCATGTTTGCACAGACACACACACACACCCCCTTCACAGAGAGAGAAAGAGAGAGAGAAAGCAAATGTTAGCAATAGTGAATCTGAGTGAAGGGCGGATGGGGGTGATATCAACTTTTCTGTTTAGAAAATTTCAAAATAGAAAGGTGGGAAAATGTAAAAAACATTTAAGGACAGGGAAAAGAAAAAGTAGTTTACAAATCAATATATACGATATCATCATCATCATCATCATTAGCTAAAAGATTAGGATTACATGACAGTAGCTGGTATTTATTGCATGGAGCCTTTTTATGTGTCAGGTGCTGTGCTAAGTATTTACATGCATTGTTTCATGTAGCTAAAACTCTGTGAAGTTAGGAGGCGCTATGATTTTCCCCACATAAAAAATTAATAGAAACTCAGAAGTTAAAAACTTATCTAGAAACCACACAGCCAACCACTGGTAAACGTGGATCTTTATGACCTCAAGTCTACACTCTTAGCTACTGCTCTTTAGCACAGAGAAAAGAGCAGAAGGCTCTTGCAGCTGCTGACAATGATATCAATAGCTAATAATTTTTGATCAGGGCTGTTTCAAAGAAACAGAGCAAAGAGAAAGGCTAGTTCTATAGGGCAGGACAGGACGAGTGTGGTAGCTCTTACCAAGTGGTAACATTTGAGATGGGCTTTGAAGGATACATAGGAGTCCAATGAGGGGAAAAAAAGAGGGGTATTCAATACAGAGAGAACAGCATGAATGAAGACACACAGCGTATTTAAGAAACTATTATTAATTTGTAGAGAGCGTGGAGGCAGGTAACCAGGGTAGATGGCAGTGAATGAGACTGGACAGCCCCAACAGCAGGTGATGAATTATTTTACCAGGTAAGGACTGTGGGAATGAAGAGGGGACAGAATCAAAGCTTCCACTTCTCCATGTTTGTAGCATTATGTTGGGTCACTCCATCATAGATACATGTCTTGAAATAATCTTCTTATCTTCCTGAACTTGTCCTTTGCTTGGTTCTGCTCATATCCATACCTGCCCTTCTCCTGACCTGCTTTGTCTCCTTTGTATCACAGGAACTACCTTTCCCAGACTCCCTCACCCGCCAGCTTCTTGCTGGGTTTGGCTAATGGAAGGCACTGGCAGAAGATGGGGAGTGGGGGACCATGAAGAGCCTGGAATTTTTCAATCCTTCTCTGTCCAGCTCCGCCTGGCTTCTGAGTTCTGGTAACACCGTCTTCTCCCTGTCCCTCCAGCCCTAGGCTTGGTAGCACCTTCTTGCTGGTGCTGCTTTCCTAGTGGACTCCTTCCTGTCCCATGTAGCTCCTCAGCTCTGCCATTTCTTCTGTAACTGATTCTTTGTATTAGATTTCCTCAGACGGAAGCACCTAGAGTGGTGTCTGTTTCCTGGCTGGATCCCCCACCTGGAGCAGAAGTTCCTAGTGGACAGGGACTGTACTTCTCCATTTTTAGATTTTTTTTTCTTTAAATTTGAGAGGGGGAGAGAGAGAGTGGGGGCGAGGCGGGGCAGAGGGAGAGGGAGAAGCAGACTCTCCACTGAGCAGGGGCCTGACTTGGGGCTTGATCCCAGGACCTCAAGATCATGACTGGAGCCAAATGCAGGTGCCCAACCGACTAAGCTACCCAGGCACCCCTCTCCATTTTTAGAATTCCAAGAAGGGGGGCAACAGGGTGGCTCAGTTGTTAAGCGTCTGCCTTTGGCTCAAATCATGATTCCAGAGTCCTGAGATCGAGGCCCACATCGAGCTCCCTGCTCAGTCGGAAGCCTGCTTCTCCTTCTCCTACTCCCCCTGCTGTGTTCCCTCTCTCACTCTCTGTCAAATAAATAAATAAAATCTTTAAAAAAAATTCGAAGAAGAGGGATATAGCAATCACTCAAGAAAGATTTGATTGATTCCTAGCCTTGGATCCCAATGATAATCTTCATTAACTCCCTTGTGTGGAATTTGAAAGGAGAAAGAGACACAAGGAAGGGAAAGGAACTCTAGTTCCGTCTTCCTGGTACTTTGCTTGGGTTATGGTGCAGTTTCTACCTATCCACCAACCCATGCATTCATTCATTCAACAACCATGTACTGAGTGCCTAGTAAATGCTGGGCACTTTTTTTAGATGATGAGGATATAGCAGTGATCCTTTCTTTTGGAGCTTATATTTTAGTAGAGGACTTTGGTGCAGCAACAAGCCACTGCCCATTTTCCCTAAAGTCACCACCCAGAGATCTCCATCAGATAATGTGGTTAGGAGATGAAGCGTTTCACATGGAAAATAACAACCGTAGTATCACTTGGGGGACTAGGCACTGTTCTAATGATCTCATTTAATCCTCACAGGCAAACACCGAGGCAGGTGGTATTATGATACCCAATTAAAGATGAAAAACTGAGGCACGGAGAGGCTGAGGGATTTGCTCAACGTTACATAGCTAGGAGGTAGGGGAGCCAGCTTTGAATCTAAGTGGCCTTGCTACTCAGGCACAGTAGATGTGTGGGCAGCACGTGATGAAGCACCCAGCATGTGTGAATCCAGCCAAACGAGGCTGGTTCACCTTACAGCTGTTGGGTTAGTTGCTATGCTTGCTGTCTGGTTTCTAGAATGCTAAAGGACAAAGGATTACGTTACTACTTTGATTAACTGGTAGGCTTCAGAATACTAGGCAGAAAACAATTTAATTTTCTTTTGACAGTAGCTTTCTGGACTCTGGCAAAAATGATAGGTATTTCGATATATGTATTATATTGAAGTTCAGAAGTACAGAGAAGGGAGTTAAAAATCATGAGAAAAAAAGGAGAAAAAGAAGGAAAAAAGGGATAGAACGAGAATAAACAAAACTCCTTAAAAAAGAAAAACCCACCAGAAATCCAACAAACTAGTTACAGCTATTATTTCCATCCTTTCAGGCAAATTTACATACTTATATACATATTTAGCTCTACATAAAGCTTTTTACAATTAAATGGGATCATATTACATATGCAATTCCAAAACTTATTTTCAAAAATTTCTTCACTCACCAATATGATGTAGAAATAAAGATCACCACCATTATTCTTTGCAACTGCCTAGTATTCCCTTGCATGAGTTACTATAATACTTTTCATCACACCTAATTGAAAGACATTTAGATTGTTTCCCAATGTATTATGTAAAAACAGTACCAAGAGCATCCTGTATACTTTTGAAAAATTCATAAGAATCACCTTGGGTAATCAGAAGATACATTTTCTGGGAAATCACAAGGAATGCACCTTGACATTTTGCTGTATATTGGCGAACTGCCCTCCCAAAAGATTGCCTCAATTTATGCCGCACCATGACACACATTCATCGTGACTGAATTTATAAATCTTTGCTAATCTGATAGGCAAAATAATGCCAGGAATTTAATTTCGGGAGGGGGGGGTTGTTTATTTTTTAATCTTTAGTATACATTTATTGTCTATCTGAATTTCTTAGAAGATAACATATATAAGACTTCTGGTTTCAAGGAAGAGACTTATTTATACGCACAGCAGTCCATCCCGGCATTATTTATACTGGTTAGAAAACAGAAACAACCAGATGAGGATCCAGTACACCAATTAATATAAACTTACGTGTTGGAATATTTTGTAGCCACACAAAAAAGAGTATTTTGGATAAATATAGCATGTGGAAATGATTATACTATAAAGTTTGAGGAAATTGTTTGAGGAAAGAAATCAAAATGCAAAATAATTTACAGAATAATTCTAACTGTTAAAATATAAGTTTAGAAGAAAAAAGATGGAAAAAATTGAGACTAGAAGGAAATACAAGAAATTGTTCATGTGGATGATCTCTATAAGGAGGGATTTTGAATTATTTAAATTTTCTTCATCATAAATTTTTGCAGACACTGAATTTTCTAGTACAGGGGCTAATTTTTAACATATAGTTGATGTGTTCACTATTCCTAGTGTTTAGAGGTCATTCGCCCACTGATGCATCACATTATCATTAAGGACTTATTTTAGTGAACTAAATGGACATATGTTTTGGTTTATGCATAATACTAAGGAATACCCCATGAGTACTGGCACTGCGCTAGGGGCCAGATCCTGGCTTTCAAGGAGTGTGCCCCCTGGAAGGTGGGAGAAGACCTATGCAAAACATCTACAGCATAAGACAGAAGGGCATGTCTGCTGAGATACAGGAAAACCTTCCAGGGGAGGTACTATTTCAGCCCATCCTGGAAGGAGAAGTTGGATTTTATATGTGACAGTTGTCATTCTCCCCAATGACTCTATAAGAAATAGGTATTTGTTGTAGAGGATAGGAAAATGTATACGATGACAACAGATATTTACAGGGTGATTATCACATGTGGAATGCTGTGTTCAATATTTAGATGGAAAAATCTTACTTAACCCCCAGCAACCTTTTAAAGGTGGCTGTGATTATTTTGTACATTTCAAAGGCAAAGAAAGGAAGAATAAAAGATTAAATGAGTGAACACTGGGTACATGATTGGAGAATTGGCGGAAGCAGTCCTGGAATGCAAGTTGACCTGGTGCTACAGAAGAAAATAAATCAGTGCTAAGCTCATTTTTCAGTCTGCCCCCCCCCCCCCTGCACAAGGCTTTTCCTGGTCCTCTGCACCACTGGGTGCTTTTCTACTCAAGCATTATCAGCACATAGGTGGTAACTGAAAGCATGTGATTGGATGAGATCACCAGGGAAACATGCAAAGGAGAAGAAAAAGGGCCCTGGGAACAAATCCAAGCAACAGAGATGGAGATGCCTTCCCAGGTCTGGGCTGGGTGGAAAGCAGGCCCCACAGGGGAAATTTCTCACTGGTAACAATTTTGGAGCTGAACCTTAGAGGATGAGAAGTTTGCCATTTGGAGTCTATGGAGACAAGTGTCTGGAGCAAAGGGAACAGCATCTGCAAAAGCATATAGGATACAGGGATAACACGGTAACCTGGAAAAACAGCAAGTGATTTTAGTATGGCTAAAGCATAGAGTGTGTGTGTGTCTACGTGAGTGTGAATATATGTTCCGGAGGTTAGCGTGATGATACGTAATCTAGAGAGGAAGGCACGCTTCAGGTCATTAAAGACCACGTGTCAGTTGACTTTCCAGAGAATCAGATATGTATACCCTATTGGTTCTGATTCTCTGGAAAAACAGAGAAAACAAATATAGAGAGATTTATTATGAGGAATTGGCTCATGTGAATTATAGAAGCTGAGAAGTCCCACAGTCTGACGTTTGTGAGCTAGAGACCCAGGAAAGCTGGTGGTATTCAGTCCAAGTCCAAAGACCTGAGAACCAGGGGAGCCAATGGTGTAAATCCCTGGCCAGGGGCTGAAGAAGATGAAGTATGTCCCAGCTCAATCAGTGAGGTGGGGAAGAAACCAATGAATTCCTCCTCCTCCTCCCTTTTCTTCTATTTGGATTGGATGATGCCCAGCCACACTGGGGAGGGCGATCCATGTCCCTGAGTCCACAGATTCAAATTCTGATCTCATCTGAAAAGACCCTCAGAGACATATCCAGAAATGTTTAAAGTGGGCACCTGTGGCCCACTGAAGTTGACACATAAAATTAATCATCACAATCCTTTATTAAAAGATTTGGAATTTTATGGAAAGAGAGTCTGGGAATAGAGTGGAGAGATCCCTGAAGGCCAGCTAATCAGTATAAACTTTATTTATCTGGAAGGCGATGAGGAGCCTTTGAATTTTTTTCAAGAAAGGAATGATAAGATCAGAACTGGGCTTTTTAAGATCCTGAACTGGATGGTTTGGAGAAGGAAGAGGCAGGAGAGAAGGAGAACAGTTGGTGGAATATTATAATAGTCAAAGTGAGAGGTGATGAGCATAAGTACTCACTTGTACTAGGATGGTAGCTACAGAGGGTGGTGGTTTATTGGGGGTGAAGGGATGGGTGGATTTGGGATGACAGATAAGAGAAACATCAGACAATCTGTGGAGTTATCTGGGAAGGTCCATTGTTGAACATTCAAACCAACAGTTCAAAAGCACATCCTTCCTTCAGCTACCCAATGATAGCAAATTATTTACTGAGTGCCTACTCTGTGACATGTCTGTGCACGGTGAACCTCTAGTCCAGTGTGCTATCTAGACACATTATCGTACTGTAGCAGCCTAGTATTACAACAGCCCAGAAATCAATAGCTTCAGAAGGGGGGTGGGTAAATCACCCCGGTAAGTACTGGGGGATCTGGGCTACCTTTCTGTAGGAGGGGACTTCTAAGCTGAAATTTCCTAACCTCAGGGAGAGACTTTGTGTGGGAGCTGGGAACCCCCTGGTGAAAAATGTATGTTTTTTTTTCCCTGGTGGGTGGAGACAAACAAGACAGTGCCATTTGACACAAATGCAGCTAAGTCATGCACATGTTATATCTCTCTTTAGTCAAAAAAGAAAACTCTCCTCCATGCCAAATTTACCCTTTTAAGGCCTAGCTGTCTGGAACTAGGGGCACCAAGATGGCAAAGTGGGACCTTCCAGCAGCACCACCCAGGCCTTTGAAGGATGGGTGCAGGGTAGGTCTTCTGGCTGTTGAAAAGAACCTAGTTAATGTGCCCTGGTGGCAGGTGGCTAATGTCCTGAGATTTCAGCCTTCCAGTGGTGTCCAGCTCCCTGGCCTCTGGGCTCACTGGCCTGGTTTCTAACTTTCCCTTCACGCTTAAGAAAACTAGGGCTGAAAGAGGACCGCCTTAATTGGTTTGGGGACCCGAAGGTGGGGGAAGGGGGAAGGGAGAAAAAACATGCTCTTCGTATTAAAGAAAAAAGGAAAGTGAAATCCGAAACTCAGGGACAGGAAACGACCCCAGACCGACACTTGGTGAGCCATTGGCGGATAGCACACCTGGGTGGGTGGGTGGTCACCTGCTCAACCTACCACCCTCCCATTCTGGTACCAAAGCCAAGAGCCTGAGGGGCAGGGAAGCAGCAGGGAGACAGTAGCCGCGTCTTTACGTTGCTACAGGCCCCCCAATCCCCAGGCCGCTGCCCCCCACTTCCTGCAGTCCTGGTCACCGCCGGGGGCGTGTGTAAGGGGCGGGGCTACGTGGAGCTGAGGAATTAAAAAAAAGAAAAGCGAGGTAATTAGCATCCTCTGATCCCATTGGCTCTCCGCCGGCCCTGCTTTACATAAGCCCGCCCCGCTGGCTGCCCGAGGTTTGCGGGATTCGGCTGGGTTTGCAGCCGCCGCGGTAGCTGCTGCGCTTCAGTGCGGGGCGGGCGCCTAGCGAACCCCGGGCCGGGAGCCCGGAGCCAGCTGCCGGCTGCCGGCAGAGCTGCTGCGGCGGCGGCATCTGAGTCCATTTCCGTCCTACGAACACTGAGACCGGAGGCCGGCGGCTTCTGCGCCCAGCAGGGCCCAGGGAGGAGCGGGTCAGACACTTTTTATTTTATTTTGGAAGAAAGGGGCGAGTCCCGGCGTGAGCTTCCCACCCGGCCTGGCTCGCTCCTCAGTGCTCCCCAGCTCCGGTCCGGGCTCTGGAAGATGACTTCGGGGTCCGCCCAGTGTCTACCAGCGGCTGAGGCTCGGGGAGGCAGCCGAAAGTAGAAACACTTGGTAGTTGCGGCTGGTGGAAAAGTGAGCCGAGGCAGCGCGGACTCGGCTCTCCCCGCGCGCCGGCGCCCGCCGCTCTCGCTGCTCCTTCCCCTTGACTCCCCGGCGGCCGCAGCATGAAGTGGCGCAGCGATGGCCAGGAGAGGTAAGAAGCCTGTGGTGCGGACGCTGGAGGATCTGACGCTGGACTCGGGTTATGGTGGCGCGGCGGACTCGGTGCGCTCCTCCAACTTGTCCCTGTGCTGTTCCGACTCGCACCCGGCGTCCCCGTATGGCGGGAGCTGCTGGCCGCCTCTAGCTGACTCCATGCACAGCCGGCACAACAGCTTTGACACCGTCAACACTGCCCTGGTGGAAGACTCCGAGGGGCTGGACTGCGCCGGCCAGCACTGTTCGCGGCTGCTGCCGGACCTCGACGAGGTCCCCTGGACCCTCCAGGAGCTGGAGGCGCTGCTGCTGCGCTCGCGGGATCCCCGGGCAGGCCTGGCGGCCCCCGGCGGCCTGCCCAAAGACGCGCTGGCCAAGCTGTCGACGCTGGTGAGCCGGGCGCTGGTCCGCATCGCCAAGGAGGCGCAGCGCCTGAGCCTGCGCTTCGCTAAGTGCACGAAGTACGAGATCCAGAGCGCCATGGAGATAGTGCTGTCCTGGGGCCTGGCGGCGCACTGCACCGCGGCCGCGCTGGCCGCGCTGTCCCTCTACAACATGAGCAGTGCCGGCGGCGACCGCCTGGGCCGCGGCAAGTCTGCGCGCTGCGGCCTCACCTTCTCTGTGGGCCGCGTGTACCGCTGGATGGTGGACAGCCGCGTGGCGCTGCGCATCCACGAACACGCCGCCATCTATCTGACAGCCTGCATGGAGAGCCTCTTCCGGGACATCTATTCGCGGGTCGTGGCCTCCGGGCTGCCCCGGAGCTGCAGCGGCCCTGGCCCGGGCTCCAGCTCGGGCTCAGGCCCGGGCTCCGGCCCCGGCACGGCCACCGCGGCGGATAAGGAGCGGGAGGCACCCGGAGGGGGAGCGGCGAGCGGCGGCGCTTGCAGTGCAGCCAGCAGCGCCAGCGGGGGCAGCAGCTGTTGCGCCCCGCCGGCCGCCGCTGCCGCCGCCGCAGCCCCACCGGCCGCCGCTGCCGCCGCCAACCACCACCATCACCACCACCACGCACTCCACGAGGCGCCCAGGTTCACCGTGGAGACGCTGGAGCACACGGTCAACAACGACTCCGAGATCTGGGGGCTCCTGCAGCCCTACCAGCACCTCATCTGCGGGAAGAATGCCAGCGGTAAGTGGCCGCGCGGGTGCCGCCTCCTCCCACCCCACCTGGCCAACTCTGGTTGCAAGTTTGCCTCGCGCCCACCCTCCCGCGTCGTTCCGGCCACCCACCGCCGTCCCAAGCCTCTGAGGGGGCCACGGAGCTGGAGGCGGCCCGAAACTCGCCCGCTCACTCCCGCGCTCATAATCCTCGTACTTTACGCGGCTCCTAAGGTTCCCAAGTCCGGGAGCGCACTGTTCCGCCCCTACTATGTGGCGGGGCGGCGGCGGCTGCCCGCAGACTGTGGGAAGAACGCAAAACCGTTTGGGGACACAGGTTTTATCATTTGCCTTTAGTACATATTTCTGCCAGAGCCCTGTGTTTTGTTTCATTTCGTTTTTTGACCTTGAAGATGCCAAATTCTCGGGCGCACGAGTTTGGCTCCCTGGTGTTCCGGAGGAGGTACATTCCTCCTCCACCGCCCAGTTCGCGTACTTCCCGGCGCCCTCCGGGACAGTGTCCTGGCGCGGGTGCACGAGAGGCCCCGCGGCCGTCAAGGCAGAACGTTTGAGAGCTCGCTTGGCCTAGAAACTGGGGAGATGTGTGTGTGGTGAGAGGGTGGAGTGGGAAGACTTACAGGTCCCAAGTTTTCCCGGGGCAGTGTTTAAAGGCCAGAGCGCGCAGGGGGTGGGTGCTGCGCGATGGACACCCCCTCCCCCCATTTCCGAGCTCCCAGCTCTTGCTTCTCTCGGTTCCCGGTGGCAGGGAGCTGCAGCTGTCACCACTTTGCTGAAGGAGCGCCACTCGGGACCCGGGCAAGATGGGAGTGGGCGGGGTTCTGGAGGGGGCTGTCAGTTAAGGGAGTCGTTTCCAGCAGGTTCTGTCATCCTCTCCCACCCCCACCCCCCGTTTCGAAGGCGGGAGGGTGGGTTTAAACCTGTAGTTCTGGCGGCGGAGGGGGTGGGGGCCAGGGGCTCTTGTTTTCGAGAGCTCGAGCTGGCGGTCCTGCCTGTCTGCGAAAGCCTGAGCTAGACACTTCAAAGCTTCAGTTTTCCACAGGAAATGGTAGAAGCGTAACTGGAGACTCTAAAAGCGAAATAAAACTTTGCTACATATTCGGCGGTTTGGCCGGAGATTGCGTGGTCGGAGCTGAAATGCAGTCTTTCTGGGTAGATTTCATTCATGTTGCTGCCTGTCGGTTTCCCGGGGGCTGAAAGAAAGATGCAGCAGGCGCTGCCCGGCCTCTGGGGGTGCCAAGAGTGTGCAGGTGAAGTGTGCCTGTGAGTGTGCGCAGGAGAGAGCAGGCGCACGAGGCTCCAGCAAAAGCTCTCGGGAAACTGACCCTCCAGCTCTTGGTCCTTTCACCTGGTTTTGATCATCGTTGGGGGAGGAGAAGGAAGGAGCAAAGTGGGCGTGGTGGGGGAGGGGCGGGACCGAGACTTCCGCGTTCATCTGGAGACTCTTGAGGATCTCTTTGCCAGAGACCTTCCCCCTTTGCAGCCAGTCGAGGGCGCAGAGCCTCTGCGAGGCTCCCCATCCCCCATCCGCTATCCCCACCCCCACCCCAAACACACGTGAAATCCTGACCCAGGTGGAAACATCTAGGAGAAAGCGTGGGTCTTTGGATGGGCTTCTTCAGAAGGGGGGGGGGATTCACCTGAAAAACCCAGGAGCTTTGGACTGGACTGCTGTCTGTTCGGAGCCCTGCCCCCACAAAAAGCACAGAAGGGCTTAATTTTCTTCCCACCAGGTGCACCTCACCTCTCCTGTTCTTACCTCTCCCATTACAATCGACCTTTATTTCTTACTGGCTCCCAAACCCTTATCCCCCTGCTGGGACTGGACCCTGCTTTTACTAAGCTCTCGAAGGGGTTCCTTCCAAGGAAGCAGCATTCCCCTTAGGGGGTTACCAGTTTGGGAATCTGGGCGTCCCGCTCCACCTGTGCCTTTGCCATTCTCTGGAACTTAGGGCTTTGGTTGACTCTCCTTCTTGGGCCTCAGTCTCGTCTGTAAATCAAGGGCCTCTTGTAGCTCTGTCTGTATTAGTAGCCTTTAGGTTTTTTCAAATTGGTTTTTTTATGATCCTTAACACCTTTTAAAGACAGTTTTTGTGTTTATCCTTTTTGGAGTAAGTATACCTTAAGGAAGGAGAAGACCACAGAGTTGGTTTTGGGCAGGGTGAATGTGTGGCGGTCGGGGTTTGCTGCCATCCCAACGATTCCCACACCACAGAGCTTTAACTCCTGGGTTTCAGGGCCCTTCAGCCATCTCTTAGTATGAGATATGCTGTAATTTCATTGTGATCTCTCTCTCTCCTTTCCTTGAGCTTGTTTAAAATGGCATGTCATTTATACGGGAGAGTAAGGAATGAGCAATTAATTTCTTAGGCATCTGAAACATACATTAAACATCAAACCTATTAAACTATTTTGCATGGCAGTCTTTCTGATCTGCAAGCCTTATTAAGGAGCCGGTGCCTTACGTGATCGATTTTTTTCCCCTTTAACTCAGCAGTCTCACTTATTCATTTGTGAATTTGTTTATTCATCGATATTTAGCGAGCAGTTAGTAAATTTAAGGAGCGAGCAAGTACTGCGGTCCAGAGGTAATAACCGCTAACGTGCCTCCAACACTACTCTGTATGTTGACCCATTTGATCTTCAGCATTCTCCCTTGGAAAGCTACTACATTAGCCCCATTGTACGGAGGAGGAACTGAGGCACAGGGAACTGAAGTGTTTTGCTCTTTATTGGCAGGAGAATTCCCTGCCTTTAGGCCATCAGCTTGCCCTCCATTACCTACCCAGTTGAACAGAGACCCTTTACAGCCTGACATTCTGTCCCAATTCATACACTTTTTGTTCTTCTCGAACTGCACTGGGCTGTGCTAGATTTTACATTTTTATAGCCTCTGCCCAAGTCTAAGAGAGAGCCTGGTACACTGTTGGAGCTGTTGTGTAATATTATACAATGATGTCCAGAAAGAAGCTATTGATTTTTGAGTCTCTTGAATCATCTTTTCAAATCTTACTACCTTGGTTGCCCCTCTTCCTGCTATCTCTCCACCTGTCCACCCTTCTAATTTGCTGCTGCTAGGCTGCCACGCCCAAGGAATTATGAAACTAATCACATGGCACTCAGTTCAGAAAACAGAAGATAACTGGCTGAGAGCAAGGGCTCGGTGGCTCTCAAAAATAATATGACTGGGTTTAGGGCATGTACTTTGTGGGGACTGTGATATGTTCAGAGGGCCTTTTTCTTCTGTTGATTTTGAGCTGTTTCGAAGAGGTGGGATAAGAGCGAAGAGACACCAGTGAATGTTGGGTTTCTGTGGGGTTTTCGAATCTGGCCTGATTGGTTTTGCGAAAGCTAAATAAGGGGCAGGCAGAAGTGCTTTGGCAAGCCATTGGTGTGTGTTCGTCATTTTCCCTTGAACACTTCAGAGCTGGCCACTTCTCATCCCTGAAGACTTGGTCAAGAATGCTCTTTCCAACACTTCTGTGAGGCCTTCCTTGATGCAGCCCCTTCCCCACCCCTCATACCTGTGCCAGACACGGCCCTTTCCCCTCCCTTGGGACTCCTGACCCTGACCTTGCTTTAAGTGACTCCCCGTCACACCGTGGCACCTCCAGTGCAAGCTTAGTCGCATTCATCTTTGTCTCTCCTTTCATATCACTCAGTACAAAACCTAGCACGTAGCAGATGCCAGGTACGATTTGTCGAATGAATATAAGTGGCCCGTTAAATCTTTGGGATTTAAAATTCACCCACCAACATCTGTCATCAACCTCTCTAAAGGCCTCTGAAGTCAGACCTCCTGGATTTCAATTTCAAGACTGTCATGTTATAGCTGTGTGTTCTTAGACATGTTACCTAACCTCTCTGAGCCCAGTTTCTTCAGCTATAAAATAGGGGTAATAATTAGGATTAAGCAAGATTATGTGTATAAGGGTGTTACAGTCTGCTGCCAGACACACGGTTGGGGCCAAAATGGTGGTGGTAGTTGTGATAATCCAGGTATAAAGGTATCTCACATCTCTGTCTCATCCGGATTAACTCATCTCCACGTGTTCAGTATGGATAGAGCCAGCAGGGTACAGAATTTTACTTGGATCCCCCTTCCCGATATTCCCAAAGTCAGACAATTCAGGGGACTCATCTCAGGAATTGGCTCCATGGGCTCAGCCCCGACTGCTAAGGTCACAAAAAGATTGGGTCAAAGGAAAGTAGTTCATTTTAATTGCTGTATTTTTTATTACAGGCATCCTTAGTGAAGGGGCACTAGGGAACTTTCCAGGGTGATAGGGTTCAGAGGTACATGCATTTGTCAAAATGCGTTGATAGCATTGTAAACTTAAGATGTGTGCGTTTTGCTGTATTTTAAAATGTACCGCAGTGAAAAAAGACATTAAAACAAAGCCATAGGCATTCTTCAATGAAATGTAGTCTTAAATGCAGAAAGAGTGTGAAGGGAAGACTAGAAGAGGCAGTGTGGTGTGATGAAAGGGATAAGGACTTTACACTGGGAAAGATTTAGCCTCATATTTCAGCTCTACTGCTTTCCAGCAAATGACTTAATTTTGCTGAATTTGGTTTTCTCATCTGCGCAGTGAGGATTGCCAAAACAAAACAAAAAGGCATAGAAAAGGAAGAAAATCCAAATCTACCCCATACAGTGATTAAAGGATTAAAGCAGATCAAGTATGCGAAAACACCTGTCACATAGTAGGCACTCAATTATAATGGCTTCCTTCAAACACTGATTATTTAGGCTGGTGATTTTGAATAGTCCCTTTCATTCAGGGATCCTCAGTCACTTTGTAAACATTAATTAAGATGAGCCCTAGCCCCTGGCAGCACTGGCTTGGTGGGTAGGACGGTTTTCAGGTCTTTTTCTTCACTGTTGCCCCCTTAGATTCTGATCTGCGCTAAATGCTTACTCGGCAGTTTTCCGGTCCCCTAGCTGGCCATGCTGTTCCATGGTGTAGTGTTGCTGTGCTGGATAAAAATGTCACAGAAGAAACCTAGCTCCTGACAAAGAATAGGAAAACTATCTCAGGAGTCAGCCACGGTAGTGTCTGTGCTCACAGAGCACGTTTTTAATTAACTGGCTGCGTGTAAATTAAAACTTGGAATTTGGGTCAGTGGAGGGTTATTTGGTTTTCTATGCAGACTTGCCAGTTCAGTGCTGGGGCATTTGCAAGTAGGGTGTTTCATGGAACAGAAAAGAAAAATAACAGCAAAATAAAACAATGAGGTATCCATCTAGAGACCTGGGGTCAGGTGTGGCATGCTGATGGCTTTCGAAAAGGGGGAAGACCTCTACTTCTGGATCTGTTATTATTTGTGACCTCGAGCCAAACTCATCTATAAAATAGGTCTGATTATCATCTACTGAAAGGTAAATATAAAAAAACATTGACCTCGAAGTCAGACACGCCTACAACTTGCAGTTTTCCTATCTGTAAAATGGGTATTATAATAATAGCTACACTTGTATAGTGCTTGTTATATGCCAGGCATTGTTTCTCTGTATTATAACCATTACAATTACATTAGCTGTTATAAAAGCCAACCCCCAAATCTTAGAATTTGAACATAATAGAAGGTTGTTTCTTACTCACTAAAGTCTGATTGGGAGAGGAGTGAGGTGGGGGGCAGCAAGAGGGTCATTTAGGTACTAAGACTGATGGATTTGGCTTTCTTTAGCATCAGTATGTGGCCTGCAGGACAGCCATCCAGCCAATAGGTAGAGGAAGAAGGAGAGGGTAGAAGATCTTACGAGAGCCTGGAAGGGATCTCCATCACTTGTGTCCATATATCCTTGGCCAGATGTCTCACTGGCTCCCTGGCCACCACATATCTCTGTGTGTCCTTCTTCTCTCACACAAAACATGTTCTCCCTTCCCCAAGGGAGGAAACTAACATTCTATGCAATCACCGCTTCCAGGGGAAAGTTCAGGATCTTGGGGTGAAGCTCAGTCCTATCCATTGGATTGTGTGTGGTTTCTCATGGTCTAGGGAGCCCTGAGCCAACAGAGACATGTTATCTGCCACTCTGCGTCCACATGCCATCTCGGAGCAGGGCAGGATAGCCATGGGAAAACTCCCATTAGGGCAAAGCGCAGTCACGGAAGACATACACAAGTGCTGGCCCTTAGGGGTTAGGAAACCTTGGCAGGCAGGTACCGCGTGGCTGTGCCCTGGAAACAGGGGACGTTCCTTGCTTGAACAATGTTCTGGTTTATTATTCTCCAAGCTCCTGGCTCTGCCTTGTGGGAGGATTGGCTTTGTCCATTTTTCTTCTTGGCCACTCCCGAAGTGGCTCTTGAGGAATATGACCCACCGGAGGCTCTAAATCTTTTGTACCCTGGTTCCCACCCTTGAACTTTGAGGGGCCCAAGGATTGTGTTGATGTCGTAACAGTAAGATACTTTTAAAATGCAGGTTTAGCCTGATGGTGGGTATGAAGGAAGGCACGTATTGCATGGAGCACTGGGTGTTATACGCAAACAATGAATCATGGAACACTACATCAAAAACTAAGGATGTACTGTATGGTGACTAACTTAACATAATTAAAAAAAAATAAAAATAAATAAAATGCAGGTTCATAGATTTTGCCAGTGTAGCTCCCTTGACCACTTAGTAGGATTTTCATCTACAGCATCTAGTGTGCCAGTAGCCACACCCATAGTCCTTTCCTAGGGCTGATGATCAAGCCTGGATGATTTCTTCACTTTCTTAACCAGATACCCTTCCTTATCTCTCCATTTAATGACAGCTACCTTGTGGCCGTCAGGGTTAGGCGGGAAGCTTCTACCCTTAAGCTGATCATTTCTTTCACTTCAAAGTCTTCTCGATCTTGACTCTTACCTCTTGACTCTTCCTTTTAGGGTCTAGAAATAGTTGTCCTTCTCAGTTCTCCACGATTCTTTCCCCATTTCACTTGCAAACTGGCTAATTTGTGCCACAGTTCCTCTTTCTTTCAAATGCCTTAACTCCCCACCAGGAGTAACGAGTTCCCGTTATTCCTGTTATTTTTTTTTTTCAAACCTCTTTCTCTAGAGGCTGCAGGTTTGGTTGGCTCACTTTGGGCCTCAGAGTTATCCGAGGCAACAGTTTGAGCAAACATTTTACCACTTTTCCCGGGGTCTACTCTCTTACTTCTAAGCCAAGGCTACATATTTAAGCACCACACTTCTGGTACCAATTTCTTCAGTAGTTGGGGTGATGCTAGCTGTTGCATCAGATAAACCCTCACATCGTAGCGGCTAAACACTATAAAAGTGGTCTGATTGGTGGCAGGGCAGGAAGGCGCTTCGGTCCGTGAATGTTGATGGAGGCTCGGCCATCCGGAACATTCGGCTCTGGGGAACTTCCCTGCTCGGGGTCATCAGGAGGGTGGAAGCCTGTATAGGAAGTTCTTAGAGGACAGTCTGGGTGTGAGTATGTCAACTCTTTCTCCAGTCCAGTGACAGGAACTCAAGTTACATGGCCTCAGCTAGAAGCAAGGCGGCTGGGAATTCTGGTCTCTGGAAGGGCAGCCACTCCCAACTGTAATTCTAGATTAGAAAGCGGAGGAACGGAAAGTTTAAAGAATTTGGGTAAGGTGACATAGCTAACGAGTGGTTGGGTCAGATTTAAACCCAGGCAGTCTGGCTCTGGACCGCCTTGTAGGATATTTGTGAAGATTAAACTAATACAAAAGAAATAATGCAGTGTATACAAAGTATTTTTCCCAGTGTCTCATGTTAAATACACACTTAATACCTATCATCCTTCATGTGTATTATCAATGTTATTGTCATCCTGTTCTGGAAGTGGGGTGCTATCTGGATTCATAGTGAATCAGTATGAAGCTCTCAGGCATGGGTAAGAAATGACTCCCCAAGAGTGGGTGCCCCAGGCAAATTGTATTACGTACCTGTCTTTTCCCGTCTGCCGTGCCCTGCATGGTACCTGCCGAGGTGCCGACACTTGCTGGGCCAGGTACCGCGCTAGAAGGCCTTCCATACATCCTACTTGATTCAGTCTTCACGCTGTTCATGTGAAGTGGGTGTTGCTTATTTCCATTTTATGGGGGAGGAAACCGAGGCTCAGACAGGTTTAGCAGCTGATTGAGTTGCGATAGATACTAAGGGTTAGAATTGACGTTTGGGCTTCACAACCTGTGTTCTGAAGGTGAACTCTGGCTCCGGTGAGCCTCTGAGGGGATCCCAGGAGGACTCCAGTGCAGCCTGAGGGGTGCGTGGAGTGAAGGGCTCCGCTTGCCTGGGTGTGGTGCTCCTGGTCGAGGATCGTCCTTTGTGTAATATGTGGTCACAGCTCTTCTCCTAGCCCTGCTGGCTTTCCCCGTCCTGGCTGCCCTGTGAGGTCACCGTGTAACTCCTGAGCCGAGGCCCTGGGGCAGTGGCTGGCTCTGTGGTCTCGGGGGACAGCGCTGTCCATACTCGGCCTAGCTGGGCAGGCTCAGTGCCAGGAGGCGCGTGGCCTTCTCACTAGAACCGAATGCAGAGATCTGCAGCATGGTGGAGAATTGTCCTGGTCCTCCCTGAGAATCCCAGAGCTGGCGTTTTCCCAGACTTTCGAGTTGGTGGACCAAGGTGTCTGATGACCTTGGGAAAGCCAATGAACCTTCTGAGACTCCGTTTCCTCGTCTGTTAAATGAGGATTGTGGTCGTACTTCCTCAGTGGGGTCCTTAGGAGGGTGAGTGGATTCATGTAAAATCCCTGGAGTATGTAGTATTGGACAGATCATACTTAATGTCTGCTGGTTATTGTTATTATTATTATCATCATCAAATGTTAAAGAAGTGCCAGCTTCCTTGCTTATGGATCTGCTTCATATGGAGTGAAAGGCTCCAAACAGTCTCCCAGTCACCAGACTTCCAGGGTTTGACCACTTACTAGCTGTGCGATATTGGGCAAGTTACCTAACCTCTCTGTGACTCAGTCCTCCCCTTTGTTAAGTGAGAGTAATAATACAACCTAATTCTTAGAGCTGTAGGGAAGTGTCTGACATATAGAAATTGCTGGATAAATGTCGTTTAATGAATGAGTTTTATTATATTCATTGCGACTTTGATTGCAGGCACTGTGTTAGATGTTAAACAACAGGGTCCCTGCCTTCACGGAGCTTGCGGGCCTGTGGTGAACTTATTTTTTTTCATCAAATAATCATGTAAATGTAAATTTACAGCTGTGATGGTTGCTACAAAGGAGAGATTCACGGGGCTGGAAGAGCCTTTTCTGAGGCTCTTGATGCAGTCAGGAGTAAGAGAAGGATTAGACCAGGAAATGTGCCTTGAGTGAAATCGACGAATGACCCATTTGGTTGAAAATGTAGAACAGTACTCCGTGAATGCAAACAGAATGTGCAAAGGGCCTGTGGCAGATGGGAGCCTGGTAAGAAGGAGAGCAGCCAATGTGGCTGGATTGGGAGAACAAAGTGAGGGGACCTGGGTAGGGATGAACCTGGACATCTGCCAGATTAAGGAGTCTGTCTTTTCCTGAGGACACTGGAAAGCTTTTAAAAGCTTTTAAAGAGGGAAATGCTATGTTCAGATTTGTGTTCTAAAAAGCTCATGTAGGCTGCAGTACTCAGAACAAACGGGAAGGAAGGGATGGATGAATGTGGAAAGGCCAGTTAGGTATTGTCATCACCCCCCACCCTGTGCAAGAAGAATCTGAGGCTATGAGACATTTCGTAAGTTGCCCAGAGTTGCTGAGCAATAAATGGCAGAGTGGGGATTTGAGCTTAAGTCTAAGAGACTTCAAATTCTCCCTTTCTCCCACCCGTGCACTGCCCCATCCCTGGGGAGCACTGGTTCAACTCTCACAACTTTACAGGTGGGGAAACTGAGCCTCAGAGTGAGACCCTCCTTGCCCAATGTCACAAGGTCACATGGCAGAGCAGGAACCATACCTAGGTTTCTGGATTCTTAGCCCATCTCCTGTCCTCCGTGATGCATTGTCTCTTCCAAACCAGATCGCTCCTTGGGGGCAGCGAGGGCTGAGAGGCTGTGTTGTCAACGGCAGTTTTGGAGATTAATTTACGACCAGGCCGTAACATCTGTGGTTTTCACTGTACATATCACAGGAAGAGAATGCTAGTGCGGGAACTCGCTAGTGGGGGAGGTCCCCATTAGCTCGTGGCTGCGTCAGTGAAAGCAATTACTGCGAAGATCAGGTGTGTTCAGCACGGAATCATATTAGCAGTTCCCCAGTGCGTTAACATCCAAACGCAAATCAGAGAGGCTGCTTGGATTTAACTGGGGATTTGGGGTGGCGGGTGTCATTGTTTCCTCCTGGTCCCGGCGCACGGCACCCCCGTAAGTCAGGATGTGCATGCGAGCAGGCAGACACGGATCACCTTCTCTCCCCCACCTCTCTCCCTCTCTCCCTCACCATCTCCCTCTCCCTCTCTCTCTTTCGATGGCCTCAGAGGATTTCAAGTACTGGGGAGCATATACAGCTTTCCCTTTCCTCGCCCTCCAGCCTCCGCTCCTTGCAGCCTTATCTTCGCCGACTCTGAAGGCCTGGGGCCTGGACTCACCGCTGTGGGCAACACCGGACAAGGGACCTGCTCTCGTGTAGCTTGCAGGCCTGACGTGGGTTTGGTTGATTCACAGATAATCCCCTGAATGTAAACTGTGCCCGTGGCAGGAGCTCCTTAGAGGCTCACGGCGCCGGTGGGGCGACGTCTGGGGAGGCCCAGCTGCCCCTCCTGTGGGCCTCCGGCCGAGGCTGTGGCCAGCACCAGGACACCAGCCAGTCAGGGGCCCTGGGGGTGGGATGGGGGGTTAAGACTCCCGATTCTCCTTCCCACACTGGAGCCGTGTCATCAGGGCGGCTTCTCCTGATTCTCAATTCTGCGTGTGCCCCTCTCTCTGGAGAAACCTGCTCCCCCATCTCCCTCCATTCTGCAGCCGCCATCTTCAGGGCCAGATGCAGAGTCTCCGGGTACTGCTGCCAGGTGTGGGCACCCCTGCTTCCATTCCCCTCTCAGCCTTCCCCACACCCCTTCCCACGGGGTCCTGCTGCCGTTGCTGACCCTCCTGCTGCTCCAAGTTTCTCTTTCTGTCAGCATGAGAGCTGTGGAGGAAAGCACAGGCCAGGAGCACGCTGGCGGCTTCACGGCCTCTGGTGGTCTCGGCCTGTGGAACTGCTCGCTCGGGGCAGCCGGGAGCCTGCGGGGGCAGGGAGGGCGCAGTAGACTAGGAGGGGGTGCAGAAAGGTGCCCGAACCCTCTAGCAAGGAGGGGGCTTCAGCTCAGGCCTAGCAGGGTGTACACATGCTGGGGGACCTCAGATGCGCCCCTGACCTCTCTGAACCTGTTTCTTATAGGAATGGGAAATAATGATGATACCAGGGTCTGGTATTCATGGAGTCACAAGTGTCAAATGAGACGCCCCTGTGGGAAACTCTAAAGCTCGGCGCTTAGCTAATGGTAAAAGGTACTATTTATTGAGTGTTACCACTGTGTTGGGGTTTTCCAGAGAAACAGAACCAATAGGTTATACAGAGATTATATATGAGGAGATTTGTTGTAGGAATCCGCCCACACGGCTGTGGACGCCAGGAAGTCCCACAATTCGCCATCTGTAAGATGGCGAACCAGGAAAGCAGGTGGTATAATTCAGCCTAAATCCTCAAGCCTGGAAACTGGGGGGCCGCTGGTTAAGTCCTGAGTCTGGAGGCCTGAGAACCAGGATTTGCTGCTCTTGAGCTTCCCAGCGGCCTGTGCAAAAAGAGCAATCGTGAGCAGCGACACAGTTCATAGTACAGTGGGTGAGGCAGAAATCACCCAGCTGCTGTAGCCGTTCCTGTGATGTGGACCTGAACCTGAAAGACATTTGTCAGCAAGGGACTGGAAGCAGTTATGAAGGTGCACTTAGCAACCTCACATTTCAGCCCATGGTTGTTAAGAAAGAACAGAGCTTCCTCTTGATTTCAAAGGGTCTCTCTCTCCCCTCCCTGGAAGGTTCTCCCCTCCCTGGAAGGGTCCCCCCTCCCTCATTCCTTACAGAATGTCCAGTTGTGATATGTGGGGAGACCAAAGGCCGGGGATGGGGCACCTTATCAGTGTCCCTCATTCTGGAGGAGGGCTTTAGGGTCAGAAGTTGGCGTGGAAGCTTATGTCTGGGTCCCATGGTCCCTAGAGACAAGATATGCGTTCACTTGAATAAACGTATATCAGTGCTTCTCTGGGGAAAAAAAAAGCAGCCTGTGCACTATACCTCCAAACACAGTCTTCGGCACAGCTGGGTATGAGTTTGGGGAGGGAGGAGAGAGCTGGATGGGCTCTGGGCCTTGGAGAGATCAGCACCACTGTGGTCAGGTATCATGCTCTTGCGGTTTAAGGACAGGAGAGGGCATGAGGCCCAGTATAGAGCAAGCTGTGTGATTTCAGGCAAGTGATTTAACCTCTCTGGACTTGTTTTCTTATCTGAGAAAGCCTGAGAGAGTTTTGAGACTCAAAGGAATCATCAGATATGAAAGTGATCTGAAAACTGCAAAATAATCATTCGATCATTCATTCATTCAACACACGTTTATCGAGAGCCTACTACATAGAAGACGTGGTTATAGGCCCTTGGCATTGATCAGTGCACAGACAAAAGTCCTTGCCTTCATAGACTGTGAATTCTAATGGGGGGAGACCGTACGCAGTTAACAGAAGTAAGCAAGTACAGGATTTTAGAAAGTGATACCTGCCGTAGGAAAAATAAATCAGACTGAGGGGGACCAGGTGGGCTGAGATGGTGGGTTGTATGTATATAGTGTGGTTAGGGTGGTCTCGCAGAGAAGGTGACATTGGTGTAGAGAGGTGAAGGAGATTGAGGGATTTAACCGAGGGAGGAGTGTTCCTGGCAGAGGGAACCGTCAGTGCAAAGGCCCTGAGGCAGGAATAGCAAAGACACCAGTGTGGTAGAGAAGCGTGAGTGAGCCAGGAGGAATAAGAGGTGAGAGCAGAGAATCACAGAAAGCCAGGTCGGGTAGGTCCTCATCGGCTAGTGTAGATTTTGGCTTTTATTTTTAGTGAACTGGGAAGCCATTACAGGATTTTGAGTAAGGGTTTACAGGTCTGGCTTACGATTTAAAAGGATCACTTTGGCTGCTGGTTGAAAAATGGGCTGTAATCAAGGAAATTCAAATCAAAACCACACTGAGATACCACCTTACGCCAGTTAGAATGGCAAAAATAGACAAGGCAAGAAACAACAATTGTTGGAGAGGATGTGAAGAAAGGGGATCCCTCCTACATTGTTGGTGGGAATGCAAGTTGGTACAGCCACTCTGGAAAACAGTGTGGAGGTCCCTTAAAAAGTTAAAAATTGAGCTACCCTATGACCCAGCCATTGCACTACTGGGTATTTACCCCAAAGATACAGACGTAGTGAAGAGAAGGGCCATATGCACCCCAATGTTCATAGCAGCAATGTCCACAATAGCTAAATCGTGGAAGGAGCCGAGATGCCCTTCAACAGATGACTGGATTAAGAAGTTGTGGTCCATATATACAATGGAATATTACTCAGCTATCAGAAAGAACGAGTTCTCAACATTTGCTACAACATGGACAGCACTGGAGGAGATAATGCTTAGTGAAATAAGTCAAGCAGAGAAAGACAATTATCATATGATTTCTCTCATCTATGGAACATAAGAACTAGGATGATCGGTAGGGGAAGAAAGGGATAAAGAAAGGGGGGTAATCAGAAGGGGGAATGAAGCATGAGAGACTATGGACTCTGAGAAACAAACTGAGGGCTTCAGAGGGGAAGGGGGTGGGGGAATGGGATAGACCGGTGATGGGTAGTAAGGAGGGCACGTATTGCATGGTGCACTGGGTGTTATACACAACTAATGAATCATCGAGCCTTACATCAGAAACCGGGGATGTACTGTATGGTGACTAACATAATATAATAAAAAATCATTAAAAAAAAAAAAAAAAGAAAGAAAAAGAAAAATGGGCTGTAGAGGAGCGAGAGTGAAACCAAGGCCAGTGTGTGGCGGTTCTTAAAATGACCCAGGCAGGAGATGCTTGTGCAGTAGACCACCGTGGGAGCAGAGGAGGTGGGCTAAGAAGTGGTTGGACTGGGGCCGCGACGAAAAGGAAGCGGCAACAAGATGTTGCTGATACACGGGGCGTGGAGTGTCAGGACACGAGAGGAGTCCAAGATGACTCCAGGGTTTTTGGTCTGAACAACTGGAAGGTGCAGTGGCATAAACTGAGCTGGGGAAGCCTGGGGGAAGGAACAGGTTTGCCGATGGCGGAGAGGTTGGGAGTCCAGTTTGGGACATGCTAAGTCTGAGGACCCTTCGAGATCTGTGGGAAGAGGTGTCAACAAGGGGGTTGGATAATCATGGCTGCGTTCAGGAGAGACTGGTTCGGAGGTATAAATGTGGGAGTTGGAAGTATACGGATGGTTTTTAAAGCCATGAGATGGGACCAAGTCACTTAGGGAGTGAATGTAGAAGAGACAGGAGGACCAAGGACTGGGCCCTTCCTTGGGCTAGGCAGAAAAGGAGGAGCCAGCGAAGGAGACCGAGAAAGAACAGTCAGTAGAAAGGGAGAATAGACATGTTCTCACAGTCAACGGGAGAAAGCATCTAGGAGGAGGAAGCGTTCGACTGTGTCACGTGGCCTGCGAGGTAGTTACTACCATCGTGCCCCCGCTGCGGGCGTATTTCTGCCTGCAACCCCTGGGACCACTTTAGGACCAATGGACAAGTAACCTCAAAGTGGCTGATGGGCACACTAACCACACTAACCATAAAGAACCAGGAGGATGTTTGGGACGTTTTCTCAACAGGATGGAGGCAAATGGGTCTCAGGATGTCATCTGTAAACGGAGGGGCTTAGGCCCAATCAGTAACTTCAGACTGGACTCTCATGATCTTAAGGTTCCATAAAGGGCCTCCAGGTAGGGAGGCTTCCTGTCCCCACCCTGCACACACACGTCACCAGGGCTGCTACCCTTCTGTCGGTGCTACACATATTGGACTTTGGCATAACATCATCTGAGAAAGGGATTCTGTTGCCAAGTAGGGTCTGAAAAGCACTGGCCCGGATGATTAGCAAGTCCTTTCGGCTCTGACATCACAGGAGGCTCAGCTACTCAGGGAGCAGGGATGCCTGTGTTTTTTTGTGTTTGGTTGTGGGACCAGCCAGGAGAGAGTGTCCCCCTGAGGCTTGGAGAAGCACCGGGCCAGGCAGGATGGGGAGGGGAGAGGAAGGTAGGTCCTGTGCTTGGAACCGTGTAGAGCTCTAGGACCCCAAAGGGATGGAAAAAAGGGAAGGAGGAGAACCAATATTGGAACAGACCTGGTAGGATGCGGGGTCCAATTAGATGCTTCCAAGCATCCCCTCCTGATTATTTGCAATTCTGCTCTTTTCCTGATGCAAAGCTCTTCTTTTTTATTCCCCCTTCAGTGCTGTCGCCTCTCCTCCCAGGTTCCATTTTTGATACAAGGGAGCAAAGGTGGAACTCATCAAAGCTATCTCTGAACCAAAAATAACCCAGCCAGACACGTCCCGACCTTCCAGGCCAAAGTGCTTGCTTTCGCTTGTCAGAGCTGACACCTTCACCTATGGCTCTCCAAGGTCTGAGGTTCAAAACTGGCTTGCCACTGTATTAAAGAAATATGTATATTTTTTCCCAAGAAGTTTGTGATTAAATCTATTTTACTTCCACAGAAAGGATCAGTCCTGAATGCCTAAACCCCAGTGTAGATGAGGACTTTGGGATGTCGTGGCTTATTTTATTTACTCACTGAAATGTCTCACCTGGCTGATGTTCTGGAGAGAGAGGCTGATATGGTGCTGTATAACCAAGCGTCGGAGGTCAGGCAGCCTGGGTTCACATCCCAGCGTCATCCCTTACTGGCTGGGCTGCCTGGGGTGGGTTCTTCACTCTCTGCCTCATTTTCCCCCTGGTGCATAGGGATGTTTGGGGGCTAAGACAAAATGCCATGATGTGTATCAGCACTTAGTGGGGGGCCGTGAGTGCTCATACATGATAGCTGGTATTGCTGGGGTTCTCATCCCACAGCCCCCAAAACCTCCATCATAGTGCTCATCAGACTGCCTGTTCATCTTTACGGTCCAGACAGTTTCTTCTTCATCTTTGGGTGTCCAGGTGGCACACAGTTGGCACTTCAATGAGTGAATGAGGCCGAAGGCCATAAGCTCCATGCGAGCAGAGTGTTTGTCTGTTTCATTCCCCACTCTCACCCCGAGACTCAGAACAGCGTCCACACATGGTGGGTGCTGAGTAAATACTGGTCATCTGTGAAACGAACCATGAATCAATGAAAATTCGCTAACAGGCAAACCAAGAGCCTAGAGCTAACCACTGGCTAACTGGCTGGGAGTCTCCCACTCTGTTTCCAAATTCCCAGCCCTGAAAAGTTCTCTTTTTCAAAGCTTGCCTCTCTTTGAAGAACAGAAAAAGAGAATGATTGTTCATTATTCCTTTATATCCACTTTCTTCCCGTGAGATGGCACCTCGTGCTAATTCAGAATTGAAAGCTGTGTCTGCATAGATACTCAGATCTTAGAGCTGGAAGAAGCCGGCACGGAGCTCCTGGGGCAGGCCTGCTGCTTTCAGGTTGGGTGTCGGGTGGGTTTTGCGAACCAGACCCCGGAGAGCCAGGGGGCTTTCCTGATGTGCGTGGGGCCGCATGGCTGCTGGCAGAAGAGCGGGTGAGGGAGAGTCCTGAGCTTTCCGAGTGGGAGGGCCTCACTTCTCAGCTAGGTCTGGACCTGAGCTCCCTGAATCCCCAGGTCGGTGTCCACGATGCCAGGCTGCCCCAGGAAGAAAGAAACAAGGCTTTGCTTCCTTTCCTCAGTTGCGATTACCCCTGGGTCCTGCACAGCCTGGGGACCTGACCCAGAGAAGCTGACAAGGCTTATGGACGGCCATGCTGGCTGGGTGCAGGAGCTGGGTGTCCCCCCACCCCCACCCCCGGGCCACCTGGCGTTCCATCAGTGGGCTGTCTGGTGAATTTTGCTGGCTGTCTGCAGCAAGGCTGCAATGTGACCTGACGAAAATTTCTTAAACGTTCTAGTAACCCTAAGACTGTGTCTAGACCATGATGAGGCAGCTGGTCAATTCCACAGGGATTAAAAACATCAGCTATTAGATAGACGATCGATTTAATCAGATCGGCAATGTGGAATTGTGAAGATAAAGCAACCGCGTATCTTGTCCTCCGGCTTGTTGACTCAGCGTTTGTGCTTTTGTTGGTCTCTCTCCATCTCTCCTGGTCTTTCACTTGGGAGGCAATTCAGCGTCCACTAAATACCAGGCACTGGTATCGGTGGAAAAGCACACGCCACTGCCAATATCCAGTCCGGTTTTGTGATTAGAAAGACCGGGACCACTTTTTTCCCAGAACCGTGTGACACGTATTGATTGAAATACTTAATCTGAGCCGGTTTAACCTAATGTTCCTATTGACTCATTCAGGTCTGCCTCTTCTTCCCCCTTCCTCGGGGAACAAACTCACCTGCCAATTGAGTGGAATTGACGCATGGGGACACTGGAAGACAGGAGGAGATGTCTGCTACTTATCAGGCTGCTCTGACAATTGTGAATCCCACAATGCCTTGTTATTATTCGTTCTTTAGGCTTGCACGGTTTACGAAGTTCCATCAATTATTTCTATCAATATTCCTAAAAGCCCTAGGTATCAGGGGGAGTGGTAGGCACTGGGAGCCTGATTTTGCACGAGAGGAAGCTGAGGGTAGGCAGAGGGGACATATTTTGCCCAAAGTCACCAAATAAGTGGCAACACTGGGCAGCTGTTGGACTCCTAGTCCTGTGCTCTTTCTGGGCTTCCCAAGGCCACTCTTTGCATTGTTGGTGCTCAAGTGTTTTGCGAACCTGGATTGACTATCCCAAGATGGGGGTGGGGGGAGGAGGAAGAGTACGAAGGGATCCCATCCGAAGACTAACCAGGAGGTAAAGGTTACCCCAGCTTTGGTCCTCCCAACCTTTGGACGTATGGAGTTACTGTGTCCCTCCCCTGCAGTCTGTTAGGCCTCAGTGGAACCTTGCATCTGATCAGCCCCTACCTTTGCACCGTCAGCCGTGGCGGGGGTGGGGGTGGGGCTGTCATGGGCTCCCTAGAGCATTATGATTTGGGCTCAGATGCTGCTACTTGAAGGTCAGGAAGTCCTTGGAACGCCCACTCAGAAAGGAGGGGTGTTCCTGCTGGGCTCTGCAGAACCCAGATGGTCCCTTAGCCAAATTCCCACTGGCCCAGAAAGAATGGGTTTCTTGAGCCTCTGCACTGGTGGACTTTCTAGAGGAATCTGTGGCCCAGCCTGAGCAGGCTCTTTCTGAAAGAAAACACAAGCGCAGGGGCTCACAAAGCCTCGTGCGCCTCAGCTGAGCTGTAAAATCCACCCTGTTCTTGCATAAAAGAAGAGGTTGCCCTGTGTTGCACTGAGCGCTGGAAAAGAGGGGGTGTGCCCAGTGGGAGACAGGCTTCTAGGCAGGTTTTTTACCTTTGTTTTCTGTTTGCCAGAAGTTTTCCATTGCAAAGACTTGTCACAACTAGAAATCCTTACGTATTCTGTGCGCAGGGTCTCTGTTACGGATCTTAATCATTCATTGTGTTTTCCTTAAAGTAAAATGAGTTTTCTATGAAAGGGGAAGTAGGGGGTTATTGATTGTACCTCGTATATCAAGGAAAGCTTCAGTGTGTTTCCATTTGGAAGAAGTGAGAGCAGATATTTCTTAACTGCAGCAGTACCGGGAAACAGTGCGTGTGTGTGTGTGCGTGCATGTGTGTGTGTGTGTGTGTGCGTGCACGTGTGCACACAGGCCTACATTAGTTCAGCAGGATTGTCAGAAATCAGGCATTTGCCAGGGCTTCTAAGTTTGGGTTGAGTTTTGATAGCTAAGATTTGCAGACTGTCATGTAGGTCGTTTTAACATCTTCCTTATTTCTAGCCTCCCCGTCTTTGGAGGCACCGACCCATACCACACCCAGACAGACCCCAGCAGATTTCTGTTACAGCTAGAAAAAAAACTGTAATGATTTTGCTTTTGGAATTATTTTGCTGTGTGTACATCTCATTTTTTGGTGGGCTCAGATTTCTCAGCTGTTGTCATGCGTCCTCGGGAATTCTTGCAGAGTGAGAAAAATCTAACCAGCCTTCCTCCCCCGCCCCCAAATGTAATGGAATTGTGATGAATGTTGATGTCAACAGTTCATGATGTTGACTTCATGTTACGGCTTTTAGCCGCTTAATTACACAGCTATTAATTATGGCTTTGCAGTTTTCTTTTCATGTTTGGGAGCTGATAGTTTTCACTTTTAAGGCATTGGATAGTTTTGTAGGCCCAAGAAGAGGCCCAGGAACTGAGTCGCCTAGTGGGAAAAAATGATCCCGTGCTTTTGACATCAAGAAACTGAGTTGAGATTGGCCACAGAAAGGTCATTCTGAGAGTTTCAGTGCCCAGCAGAGGCCTCTCACACAGACACACACTCACTCACACATGGTCTCACACACGCACTCACACTCATACTATGATGCAGTTGTTGAGATAGTTAGAATCTAGTGCAAAACCAAAGGGCGATCCCTCTCCAGCCTCTCCCTGCTCCCTGTGGATGGAGCTGTGTGTCGTCTACAAGTCCGGATAGGAAGTTTGGTCCACGGGTGCGTGGGCTCAGACGTGTGGAATGAGACCACAGTTGGTGGCCTGAGGTCTGCTTCCCTGTGTACTCAATTTGCCGGGTCCTTTTCCTGCAGCTGCACGGAGCACTGATGCAGCCCTCAAAGGCTGATTAAGTGGCTAACCTTCCCATTTTAGAGAGAAGGAGAAAAATGAGCACCAGGCAGAAAAACCACTCCTGGGAGGCTCACCAGAGACTTCCCAGGATGGAGCCCTTTCCTAGCTCAGTCTCTGTAACGGTCAGCACGTTCCCAAGTGTGTTTTCAAAGACCTTACCAAAAAAAAAAAATTTTTTTTTTTTTAAATCAGGAATTTGGTAAAGAGAAGCAGAAGGGTGGTGCTGAGTGCTGGAGAGATAGCCGTGAATAGGGTGCACTGGGTACCCCCGAGAAGCTCGTGCTGTGACTCGGGTACAGGATGACGGGAGCTGCTGTGAAGGCTGGAGACAGCTGGCCTTGGGGAGGGCTGGTGTGCAGACTTCCCAGCCCTGCCACAGGTAGCTGGGAACTCGGCGCACAGAGGAGCCGAGGATGCTCTGTTAGCACTTGCCCGAGCTTGGCCCCTGCGTAACTGGGCCACGCTGAGCCACAGGCGTGGCAGGGATTGAGTCACCATGGCTCTGCCGCTGAAAGCCACTTCCAACCACCTTCATTCATGGCTCTGTTTCGAAGGTGTCTATGAAGCGCCTACTTTGTGACCGGCCGGTCTGGTGCTGGGAGCTGAGGGTCGCACAGTGAGTGGGAACAGCATTGCCCCAACCTTGTAAGGCTGTCCTGGAAATGTAAATTCTGACCATGTGATGATAGGATCCATGGGAGTTGTAAGAAAGGGGGTTCAGGGTTCTGTGTGCCTCAGTTCCCTCATCTGTAAGATGATGGTTGTTGGTGGGTTTCAGACTTGGTTTGGAATGCAGCCTTTCTGGGAATCTCAATATATGAAACAAAAAAGCAGAGTTGTTTGGGTCCGATCACTTTCCACTCTGTGAATAGTGAACCCTATTGCCATGTGGAACCCAGTTCGAAAATCGGTGGGCGAGATTATCCCTGAGGGACTTCCCAGGAGCCCATGCAATTCTAGAATTCTGTGGCTTCTTGATGACAGGTGAGGTCCCTTCCATTCCGAGTCATCATGATCCTGGGTCTGGAGTCCTGAACCATCAGTTGGATTGAGGCTATCATCCTTCTCTGCCTCTGGATGCCAGATCCGTGTCCTGCTTTCCATTGGGGGATGGGAGGCGTGTAAATGCCGAGGCTTCCATCCAAGAAGCCTGCCTGCAGGGGAAGAGAGGAGGGATGATGTGAGGTTGGCTTGCTCTGTTCCTCTAGCTGTTCAGAGTATCTCTCAGCTGGGAGGACTGGCTTGTGCCATTGCCACTGTCATTTTATCTGCCACCTGGGCCAGAGCTACTGAACGCCATCCCCACCTGGAATGTCTCAGGACCCTGCACACCACAGTCAGCCTCCTTACTGGACCCTCCTTATTGGAGCCTCACCCTAGGCTCCTCGCCCAGTCCGTTCGTCCTGGGCCCCCAGATCAGCCTCGCTCTGAGTATTAGTGACTGGAGTCCAGTCCAAGCTCCTCCCGTTGGCACCCCTAATCCTGCCTCAGTGGAATCTCTTTGGCTTCCCAGGCTACTCCCACCTTCCCCCAAACACTTTCATTCCTAATTCCAAGCCTCTGCTCATGCAACTTGTCCACCTGGAATGGCTCCTTTCTCCCGGTCCTCTTAGCTGCATGGTTCCAGATCAAGACCTACATCCTTCCTGGGGCTGCCCCAGAATAAGCAGATTTTTCTCTTCTTTGAAATCCCACAGCATTTGCTTGCCATCTGAAATGCTTCAGCTATGGATCACATGGGTCCTTTTGTTGGAAACCTTTTGTGTGGCTGTGACCTGCTTCTCCCATTACCCATAAGCTCTTTGAGGGCAGAGTCTGGGGCTTTCAGTTCTTTTGCCCCTTTTCCTGCCCTGTGTTCAGTGAAGGTATTACTTGATCAGCCCTTCCAGAATTAGAGCACAAACTGTGTTGTCCAATTAGAGCATGCTGATTGTTAAAGGTGGCCTGGGGTGAATTGAAGGTGTCATTCTTGACCAATAAGAACACTTGACTTTAATTGGCCAGTCTGATGTCAGATTGTGTTGGCAGCTATCAGAGACCAAACTAACAGGCTTAAACAAGGCAAGGAGTTGGTTTTCTCTCTTACAACAGCCCAAGGCAAGCAGGCAGCCCAAGGTCACGTGGGTGGTTCTACATCTCAGGCTCCTTTGTCTTTCTGGTCTGTCATCTTATCACATGGTTTGCATTCTTAAGCTACCTCATGGTCCCAAGATGGCTGCTACAGCTCTAGTCATTGCTTCCACATTTTAAGCACGATGAAGAATGAGGAAGGATGGATTAAAGAAAGGGTGCCTGCCAGCGGACTCAGCCCTTCTTTTAAGGAGCCTCGTTGATGCCCCCACCCAATAATTCTGCTTATATCTCTTTGACCAACACTTAGCCCCTCTCGAGCCACTGTTTCTCCAAGGGAGGCTAAGAAATTTAGTTCTTTAGCTGGACATATTTTTCCCACCACGACTACCCAATCCGAGTGCTTTTATTAAGGAAGAGCGCAGGAAGGGATAGTGATTGGGTTGGCGGCCGGCAATGCCTGTTGTAGCTGGTTAATGGCACCTGCTGTTTTTCAGGCTGAGTAGGTACCCATCAAAGAAGGCAACAGATATTTCCAGTTCATGCTTTGCAATTTTCTGCCAGTGAATCCCAGGACTCCAGAGGTCAGGTTTCTCCAAGATCTCATCCTCAGACAAGTATTTCTTGAATGATTCACCCTGAGCCCCCAAAGTCACTGAAGGTAATTGGCTTCATAAAGGGGTATGGCTGACGCCCTTGTCATGGCCGCTCATCCTTTAGCACTGAGGAATGGTCTTGGTGTTCTTGGTCACTTTAAAGATTTGCCAAAGCAAATGTGGAGCCAGGCCATGCCCTCTGTGTTAAAGTCATTGTCCCCGGACTTGATAATGAACAGGATCTTGATTCCACACAACCTTGAGCTTCAATACAGATTTAATTTGTCTGTAGGCTTTAATTGAACAACCTGATTATATAAATAAGAATCAATTCTGATTTTCAAAAATGACTGATTTCCTTTTAAAATCACCCCGGTGCATAATGGCACTCTAAAAGAAATTGCAGTTGGACCAGAAAGTGCTCATGACTTTTTGTTTCTTTCTAATGGAAGACAGTGGTCTTCCAGCCTGGTCTGGTCATTCATCCTGGCTCACCAGGTAAGGCTTCAGCTGGATACCTCTCTTGCTTTTACTGGTGCTTGGGAAGTTCCCTCTGTCTGGAAGGGGAGTCCCTTTTTACCCACCTGTTTTCTGTTTGCAGGGTATTAGGTGTTTGGGGGTGAGTGTGAAGTATCATGTTTGTGAATCACCATGAACTGTCTCAGGGTTGAAAAGATGGGCAGAATCAAGTGTGATGGAGATGGGGGACCCTTTATAAATCAGTAGACACTTGGGTGGGCCTGAAAAATCTATCTTCCTGGTCTTATATGTGGCCTCAAAGATAGATTTTTCAGGCCCGCCTAAGTGTTTACTTATTTATAAAGGGTCCTCTGTCTCCATCACACTTCACTTTGCCCGTCTTTTCAACCCTGAGACAGTCCACACGAGAAGCCGAGCCTCTCTGATTTTAGAACTGTCTGTGAAGGTAGAGTTTTGTGGGATTTGCCCCACAAAGAGAATTAATGGGAGCTTTGATTTTTGTCCGTAGACACAAAGGGCCCGGTATCGGTTTCAAGTGATAAAACATCCAACCCAACGTGAACATCAAGGGGAGGGAAACACTGGCTCATATAAATGAGAAGTCCGGAAACGGGACTGGCTTTGGTTGCTGCCGGAGGACGCCATCATGACCTCGGGTCTCAGCTACCCTTTGCCCTTGTCATCTGTACCTTTCTTCCTGTGTGGGTTTATCTTCAGCTCGGCTTCTTGTGTGCCAGTCATGTTGGCCATCACTCCCCCAGACCTGACTTCCTCAGATTATATCAGGAGAGAAAGAGCTTTCCTTTCCCAGACATCCCCATCCACATGTCCTGTGCACTTTGGTTCTGACCAAATCAGGCTGGGGCCCACCTCCGACCCAGTCACTCTGGTGGGGATTTGCCCATGTCTAAATGAGGCTTCTTCCCAAAGCAGGGTGGTCCCAGAGAGCTGGAGACCGTGCAGTTCCAACGTCCAGAAACTCCGGAGAGTGAAGTTGGGATCTAGAATGGCCAAGAGGGGAAGTTTTACGGGGCTGCTGGGCCTGCAGCAAGAAAGCCATCATTTCCCTAGGCTGAAGCTGATGGATTGTCGAGAGTGTGCTCTGTTCTCATCAGCGACCTTCATTCATTCACCCCACACACCTGTCTCATGCCGTCTTCGTGGGAACCCCATGAGCATCCTTGGCCTGGTTAGACCCAGAGCGGTCATGGGACTTGTCTGAGGTCCCATTGTCTATATAAATGGCAGAATCACGACTCACACCTCGGGCTGGTGAAGTGGCGTTCGCACCTGCTCCCACCCCGCTGCCCTGCACCCTGGACTGAAATGGCCTGTCCGTGTTCTGGAGCAGGGATTTGACTGGGACGTGACCTAGGTGACTCCAAGGTCCCTTTTGGTTCTGAGTTTGTGATTGCAGGAAAGATGGAAGGTCTAGACTTAGGTGGGGGCTCACCTGAGAGGGTTTTGCGGAAGCATTCCCCCTGAGGAAAGTTGGGGGGGGTACATGAAGGGACATCTCAGACCAGAGAATGTCCTTTGTAATGGTCCAGGGAAGGTGTCCCGAAGCCGGATCTCAGCTACAGGACAGATCCTGTCCCTCCTCAGAACAGGAAGCCCTTCACATGGAAGCTGCTCCTGCGTTTTAGCCAATAAAAAGTAAATCGATTTTCACTGGCGACAGAGACCCTGGCTTGCCAGACTCTGCGTCCGAGTGCCTGGGAGTAAATGGCCAAGACCACAGGACCACATCTCTGTTCTGGTCCTTCAGGGAATGGAGAAATACATCAGGGCTTCCTGGCACCAGACACAAAATCGGGAGTATTTTTATGCAATGTTTTTACAGTGACTGTCATAACCGGCGATATTCCTAAAACTTACTAGGGATAATCGTAGTTTTATTTCATGCCTATAAAAGTCTGTTGTTTAGAGTAGCATATAACATTCTATAAATTTCCATATACACTCTACCCTTCCATTTTGCGCGTGGGCCAGCTAGTAGCTTCGGCTGATGACGGAGGACATTCTGGCTTTATTTACTAAAGTAGTCCTTCTAAATTAGGGAAAATTAAATTCATTCTGAGCCAGTTCAACTCAGCTGAATTTTATTGAGCTATGAGCCTTGCACTGTTTTAGATTAGGGGATGTAGAGTTAAATAAAATAGAGTTCCTGTCTTCAAGGATGTTTCAATTAACTATTGCTCAAAACAAACTACCCCAACACTTAGTGACTTAGTGGCTGCAAGCAACCTGTTTATTTTGCTCTCAGTTCTGAGCGTTAGGAGTCTAGAAAGGGCTCAGTCAGGCAGTCCATCTCTGATGCGCATGTCTGGGGTCGTTGAGTCTTAAGAATTCACTCCCGAGATGGCTTCCTTACACATTTGGCGCCTTGACACTTTTCCACCCATCTCTCTCGACATAGCATCTTGTCTTCTGGGGCCTCTCCACATGGCTTGGATTTCATGTGGTATGGAGGTCGTAGGGTAATTGCCCTTCTTCCGCAGTGGCCGGCTTCCAAGAGGTAGAAAGTAGAAGATTCGAGGTCAGTTAATGGCTGTATCCCAAACCAGCATGGCATCACTGTCGCCATTGGCCACAATGGTCAGAAGGCACAAAGCACAGCCCCACAGCCTACTGCCAAGGGAGCAGGAGGAATTCCACCTCCTGGCGGGGGAGTGGCAAGGTCACATTGCAGAAAAGCACGTGCAGCGGACAGATGCAGTCCGCCACGAGGACATCAACATGTGCAGTTGTGAGTAAATTATCATGCAGGGTAATAACCACAACAGTGACAGCACCAGCAAGTCAAAAGAGGGGATGGGGTAACCGGCTCTCCAACAGGGCAGGAAGGGGGACAGGGTCAGAGAACTCTTCTGGGAGAAAGAGGCACCTGAGCTGGGTTTTGAAAGTTGAGTAGTTTGTGCATTTCAGGGAGAGGGAACAGTATGTGTGAAGGCGTGTGGTGGGGTCCTCTGAAGGGTGTGCCCAGAAACACTCCCCCCCACTGCATTACTTGTATTTCATTTTAGTTGGGTTTATGTTTTGTGTCTGTGTGTGTGTGTATTTGGGTATATATATGTGTGTGCATATGTGTTTATGTATATATAAATATATATGCCCATATCCATACATGTATTTATTATTTCCTTTTTATTTTTTTATTTTTTTAAGATTTTATTTATTTATTTGACAGAGATAGAGACAGCCAGCAAGAGAGGGAACACAAGCAGGGGGAGTGGGAGAGGAAGAAGCAGGCTCATAGCGGAGGAGCCCGATGTGGGGCTCGATCCCATAACGCCGGGATCACGCCCTGAGCCGAAGGCAGATGCTTAACTGCTGTGCCACCCACGTGCCCCTATTATTTTCCTTTTAAACAGAGACCTCCGTTCAGTCTTTCACTCAGCAGGTGTGTCCTGAGCACATCACGTATGCCAGACAGCGTTCTAGGTGCTACTCTGTGCTGGAAAAACCAAAGCGCAGAACAAGAGAGACTGTCCGTGAACTTAATTAAGGTCTGTGATGGAGACCAGCTGTAAACTATGAACTTTGCAGTCCTCCGTGTGATTTCAGGTGGAGACCACAGGGGGTGCTGTTTTAGACAGGGCAGCTGGAAGGCCTCTAGGGAGGGGACACTTGAGCAGACATGAGGGGTTTGGGCAGAGAGTTCCAGGCGGAGTGAGCAGCCAGGGACGTGAACCGCTTTGGTGTTTGTCTTCCGCCTCGCACTGTGGTTCTCTCTGCGAGCCCGCCTTCCTGCACCGTTAGCTCTCGAGGTCACGGGGCTGCAGTGGGGGTGGGACCCCCATCCTGTGCTTTCTGCCTGCTCTGAGCTCAGAGGAGGGCGGCCGCAGGTGGGGGATGGTCAGCGTCCAGGCCTTGAGCTCCAGCGCCAGGGTTTCTCAGGATGGCGAGCAGCCTGCTCTGTCCAGCCGCCTTCCCCCCTGCTGTTCCTGGCATCAGGAGATTTGTTTTCACTTAGGGAGAACCTGGCCTCATCCACAGCATCAGTGTTGTTCCCGGGAAGCTGGCCCTTTCCCAAGAAGAGGAATGTGGGGCAGCACTCTCGCTAATAAGGAAGTGTGGCTGGGATTCCGGAGGGAATGATGACTCAGAGTGAGGCGCATAGCGGGTTCCCTGGCTGTTGGTCGTCTGCATACATGCATGCACGCGTGCGTTCATTCATTCCCCAACGTGGCCTGAGCACGTGGCCGGAAGGGTAGAGAAGTACTCCTTCAGCCCTCCCACCATCTAGCTGTGTAATTTCAGCAGGGCGTTTAGTCTCTCTGAGCCTTTGTTTCTTCAACTATAAAGTGGGGAAAATGGGTATGACTTCTCAGCGTCATGTAGATGAGATGAGAAGGAACCTTGGGGTTAGGATTGCCATATTTAGCAGATACAAAGGGTGCCAAGGAAATTTTGAAGGTCAGATAAACACGGAGTATTTTTTGCTGTAAGTTAGGTCCTGAATATTGCATGCTTATCTGACATTCAGTCTTAACTGTGCATGTGCTATTTTAATTGGCAACCCTTACCTGGAGATAAAGATGCAGCAGGTGGGGGGAAATGCCTGACTTTGAGGAGCACCTGCTCATGGTGGGACAGGAAGAACAGAATCACGGTGCAGGGCCATGTGACTCCTGTTGGAGGTATAGACAGTGTGCTCTGGAGACACAGCAGCCCCCTTTGGGCTCTTAAGAAGAAAAATCCAGGCTCTCCCTTGCCAAGTGCCAGCATGCTTATTGAACATACCCAGTGACTGTGGAATTAAAGCCACGAGAGCACAAAATGCAAGCCCATTAGGTGAGGTGGAGAGTTCACATTCGCTTGCCATCCGGTAATCTGGGAAAATAACTCTTTTCTTCCCTCTCAAAGCACAAGGTGATCTTTGTTGATCACGAAACAGACAATCTGTTTCTTCTACTCATTTTCTATAGGCCATTTTGAAATAAAATGAAATTAATTTGGGGGAACAATCCTATTGTTCCCTGACTTTAAGGAATGTGCATCTCGCAGATAAAATGCTAATAATTCATTATTCTGCTTCCCTGGAGATCCAGAGGTAGATTTGCCTCGTGCCACCCAGGGATGTCACAAGAGACACACAATTGGAGTCTTTGCTTCCAAACTAAAATTTACCCAAAGCTGTAAGCATCAAGATATAGGCGGGGAATATTTTTTAAAAGGTGCTATCTGCCAGACACATTCTTGTCTTCCCTTGCAAATGAATGGCCTGGTATTGAGTGTGGTCTGATCTGCATTCCTGAAGGCTCCCTCTTCTTTCCCAGGCATAGAAGGGGATTTTTTAGATTGAGGGGTTGGTTTGAAAGGCCTGAAAGTCTAAAGACTGTTTTGGAGCCCTCTGTTTGCTTTCTGTGGGATTTGAGTTGTCCATCGAGTGAGCGGTGGAAGGGGGTCGGAGGTGAGGGTTTGTGCTGAAGAGATGTGCGGAGGGGAAGACCTGGACCTGGGGCCCAGGTGCCTCACAGAGACAGGAAGCGTTACTCAGTTCCAGGATTCACAGCTCATTCTAACTGATGAGCACGTGCCAGGCCCTGTGCTAAAAGTGCTTTTCACGCTGAATCTCTCCCATCTCTACCCATACCTCATGCAGTATGAGCCCCGGGTTTCCATTTTACAGACTGGAGACCCAACGTGTATGAATTACACCCACCCAAGGCCACACAGCTAGTAAGTAGCCCTAGGCCTTCTGTTCGCAATGCAAAGGCCTGGAGCTGAACCACTGTGTTCCACGGCCTTTTGCCATCAGACTTTCTCCTATAGGAGTGTCCCGTTTGCAGCAGGGACTTCTGTTCTCTGTCTGCTGTCCTGGAGGGAGGGTTGGCCTGACCTCTGATGGCTGCCTGCATGTGAGCTAAGGAAAGTCGTGGGACCTCCCGAATGCATCAGCCTCCTTCCTCCTCAGTAAAATGATGGGTCTGGCCGAGTTAGTAGGAGCCCTGTCCCGAACTGAAATTCTGCGCCCAATGATGGCAAGCCATTTTGTTTCACTCACTCACCTCTTCGTTAGTTGATTAATTCTTTCGATAACTATCTACTCACGCCAAGGATGTGCCCCAGCTGCACTGGTGAGTAAGCAGCAGGCTCCTGTCCTTGCAGAACTTGAGGTCCAGAGGCAGACAGCTGAGTAAATAGGCCCTTCGATACTAGAAGAATATTAGGAGGGAGGCATGTGTTTGGGACGGTGGGGCCAGGGGCGGCTCTGGCGAAGGGAGGGACATCTAAGGTAAGAGCTGAAAGATGTGCAGGAGTTGGCTAGGCTTAGAGGGAACAGTTTGTGCAAAGGGAGGGTGCACACGGAGCGCTTAGGAAATCCAGAGCTGTACCGACTATCTGGATAGAGGGTGGAGTGCAGTGCCGGGGCGGGGGGCGGGGGGTGCCTAGTCTGGAGGGGAAAGAACCTGCAGAAATGGAGCAGAGCCACATTGTGTAGGATCATGGAGGGCGCTGGCAAGAATTTGGTGTTTATTCTCAGGGCAGTGGGCAGACAGTGAAGCTCAGGGTTGCCCGGGTCAGTTACTCAGGTTGTGTCCTGCACAAGGGTGCCAACTAAGGATTGCCTCTCAACTCACCATGGTATGGGCCCCGGTACCTTTTTTTTCATTCTTATCAAGGAGCCTTAAGGGCCGACGCCATCCTTGATATCAGGAGAATGATGTGCTCAGATTCATGTTTTCAAGCCTTTTCTGTGGTTGTGGGATTTTTTGGGTGAAGGATCAGGCCTGGGGAGGAGGTTGGGGGAGGGGGTGGGAGAGGTTGTAAGCAGAAGCAGGACGATGGCAGCTTGGGGAGGCAATTGGAACGGAGAGAAGGGACTGGATTCGAGAGACAGAGGAAGTCTGTGGCCTCTGGGAACGATCGGGTTCTCATTGCCTCCTGTGAGTGAGTGAGGTGAGGAAATTCTTTCAGGAGCAGAAATTCTGAATCTTTGAGGAACGCAGCCAGGAGGCTAAGTGTTTTGCCCCAGGCTACTGAGAGAGCAGAGTTTACGTGTGGTCTCCCGCAGTCCAGCTCAGGCTCAGATATTTGATCCAGCTGCAGGAGGCCCATGGAGTGAGGGCGTGTGGCCTACTGACCAGACTGAAGGCCAAGAGTCAGGAGACCCAGGAATTCACCTCGTCTTAGTCTGCTCGTCTGCATTTCCAAATGGCATTCACCCTGCCTTTCTTTCATCATACCCCAGTCCCCAAACATTTGCAGAGCACGTGTTAAAGTCTTGGCTCTGTGCCCAGCACGGTGGGCGATACAAAGCCCTCAGGCACAGTCTCAGCCCCCAAGGAACTCACCAGTGGGGCAGTAATGAGCAAACAGGCCACCATCGAAGACTACATGAGAGGTGCTCAGAGAATGTTCCAGATGATCAGTGTGTAGGGGTGCAGAGCACAGTGGATATTGATGTGGGATCTGGAGTCAGACAGAACTGTGTTCAAATTCTGAAAACGGGGATCCCAGGCAAGTCACATAACTTCTCTGAGCCTTAGTTTGCCCACCTATAAAATGGGGAGAGTGATACTTAAGTGGTTTGCTTTAAGGATTAAATAATTCAAGTCCTGTAAAGTGCTTAGCATAGGTTCTACTAGCGGGTAACCATTTTTTAAAAAGATTTATTTATTTAGCCTAGAGAGAGAGAGAGTGCGAGAGAGCAGGGGGAGGGGCAGAGGGAGAAAATCTCAAGCAGACTCCTGCTGAGTGCGGGGCCAGATGCGGGACTCGATCTCACAAACCTGAGATCATGACCTGAGCTGAAATCAAGAGTTGGTCGCTTAACCGACAGCCACCAGGCACCCTGAGGGTAACCATTTTTAATATTGATTGGGATAGGCTAATTTATTTTTGCATCTTTGGTGTATAGTGTTGTCAGTTTTGATAAATGCACAGAGTCAGGTAACCGGTACCATGAACATGACATAGACTATTCTCTTAAACAGCCCCCCCTTCCCTTGCCTTATCCCTTTGTAGTCAAGCCTTCCCTGTACTTTTTTTTTTTTTAACTTGTGGTAATTTATTATCTCTTAGTTTTTGTAACAGCTTTTTTGAGGTGCGATTCACATACCCTACAACTCACCTGTTTATACAATTCAGTGGTTTTTAGCGTTCTCACAGAGTTGTTCAGCCGTCACCACGATCAGGTTTAGGACCCTTTCGTCACCCCCAAAGGAAGCCCTGTACCTTTAGAAATCACAGTCCGTTCCCTCTACCTCTGCCCTCCTCTCCTGTCCCAGCCTTCAGCAACCACTCGTCTACTTTCTGTCTCTCTGGATTTGCCTATTCTGGACATTTTGTACAAATAGATGCATATACGACCTGAGCGTTTGTTGACCGGCTTCTTTCGCTGAGCAGCATATTTTCAAGGTCATCTGCTGTAGCATGTATCTGTACTTTATGGTGTTCCATTACGTGGATATGCTGTATTTTGTTAATCCGTCTGTCAGTTGATGGGCATTTGGGTTGTTCCTGCTTTCTGGCTCTCACCAAGAATGCAGCCGTGAACATCGGCATACACGTTTTTGTGTGGACGTACGTTATTGTGTGGAATTCCTGGGTCACAGGGTAATGGTATGGGTAACCTTTCGCGGAACCACCAGACCGTTTTCCACAGTGACAGCACCATTTACAATCCCACGACCAGCGTGTGAGGGCTCCTTTCTGTCCACAGCCTTGCCAACACTTGTTATTATGCATATTTTGATCATAGCCAGCCTAGTGGGTATGAAGTGATATCTCTGTGGATCTCCCCGTACATACCCTTAACCCCTGCAATCACTGGCTGACTCTCTGGCCCTCTCGTTTCACCTTTTCTGGAATGTGTGAGCTGTAACCCTATGTTATGCGGACTTTTGCTCCTGCCTTCTTGCAGCTAGCCTGCTGCCCTTGACATTCAGCCGTGTCACTGTGCTCCTTTTACTGCTGAGCTGTATTCCAGTGCATGGATGTTTCACCCTGGGAGGGGCCCCTGTGCTATGCACAGCAAAGTTTGAGGGACCCCCTGCCCAAATGAATCGAAGACTAAGTCTCTCTCCTTGCCAGGGGCGTTTCTAGTTCGGGAGGCCTTTTCCAAGTACCCCCCCCCCCCCCGGGCTGCCAGTGTCGTAGGAAACCCAGACCGCTCCTCTTACAGATCCCTCTGAGTTGCAGTCCACAGTTAGCCAGCCGGGGCCCCTAGGGAGAGGAGACCCACCGGGATTAGAATCTCTGTGTTGTGACCCTGAACAGGCCATTCGTGGCAAGGAGACTTTGTGTGTGGTCTGTGGGGCCCGGGCCCCTGGACCAGCTGCTGCTCAGTACCCTGGGCCTCCGCTCTCCGCTCTCCGGCTGTCTCCCTTCTCATCAGGGAGCCTCCGCAGCTCCTGGGGCTCATCAGTGAAGCCATTTCTCATTCCCTTATCTGTGTTCATGGCTGGCTCTTGACTCAGGGCTTTGAACACTGGCCACCCTCCCAATCCCCCAGTCCAAGTGCGGCAGTTTTCTGACTGTCTGTTAACAGGCACTGGGAGAATGTGATGTCGTGATAATGAAATCACAATGAATTTGCACCTACAAGGTTAATTATCTCCATCAGAATCCATGAGGTAGACATAATCACTTTACGCAGGAACAAATCAAGGTCCCAGGGGCGTAAAGAGCTCATCCAGAGTCACCCTGCTGGGAAGCGGCAGGACCGGGATTTGAACCCCCATCTGTGCTCTCAGGTGTGTCATTGGCACGCCACCTTTGTGAGTTCCTTCTACCACCTGTGCCTTAGTTGTCTAACATTTTTATTAGAATCAACTTCACACTAACAATTTTTATTTATCAAAAACACGTCCAGGGGCGCCTGGGTGGTTCAGTCGAGTGGCTGCCTTCAGCTCAGGTAGTGATCTCAGGGTCCTGAGATCGAGCCCCACATTGGGCTCCCTGCTCAACAGCGAGTCTGCTTCTCCCTCTGCCTCTGCTGCTCCCCCTGCTTATGCTGTCTTGCTTGGAGTGCTCTCTCTCTCTTTCTCAAATAAATATATAAAATCTTAAAAAAAAAAAAAAAGAACACATCCAGTGCACAAATCATGTGACAGAGAGGATTTGATGTGCTAGCCCTATTTTTAAAATATATATGAAAAAAAACACATAACCCAAGGTAAAACCTAAAACCAGCTCATGTCCACCAGCGACAGGTGGACCACACGGGGGAAGCACCAGCAGGGTGCCGTGACTTGTTTACAGGTCTTTCTCCCCCGGCAGGAAGTTACAAGGAGTGGGCTTGGTTTATCTTGACATCCTCACACCAGGCACTGTAACAGACCCATGAGAGCCACTTGCTAGCATCATAAATGATTCAGTGATGGAAGGAATGAGTGATGAAGGGGACAGCGAAGCATGAGCGGTGTTTCCTGCTTCCTTATGGAGAAGACCAGAAGGAAGCCTCTCTTGCTAACCGCTGAGACAGGAAGGTGGGCAGGGGCGCTGGGGCCTGGCACCAGGGGAGTAAGGGGGTGAAGAAGGAATGATGTCTGCAGCCACCATGGAGATGTTGGGAGGCAGACATTCCCCATGTGAAGTCGAGCCGGCCCTCCTATGCTCTTGGTTTGTGGGGCTGTAGACACTCTCCTCTTATCACCGTCCTTCCAGCCACTTTGATCCCTGAATGTGGGACCATCAGCCCGCTCTGGTTGTTTCTCAAGCCAAAAGGGTCCCCACCCTGTCTGTACTTGCCGCTTTCCTTCTCCTCCACCTCTGTTCGCAAAGTCTGACAACACTGCAGACGGATTCTGCACCATGTCCTCCCGAGCAAAAGGCGGAGCGGCTGTCTTGGAAGCAGTCAAGACCGCGGAGCCAGGTTTCCTATCTGGATAAGTCAGATAATCTCTTCGTGAACCAATCAGTCAGTGTTCATTGAGGACCGACCGTGTGCCAAGCACTGGGCTCAGTCCCCCCGAATTCTCTCATACTTCAGAATCAGACCCTCTGGGCATAGGCACTGAAGCCAGAACTTGATTTCTGAGTTTAAAAGGAAAAACAAATGTTTATTAAAGCCCAGCTGAATGGGGGGGGGGTCTGAATTAAGCCTGGAGAATACAACTATAATAAGTTCCTGCCTTCAAGGAGCTGAGAGGATCCAGAGGACTTGGGAAGTTGCATGTGCATTTGGCAGTGTCTTGAAGTGTCACTGTATTTGTACGTTTAGACAGCCAGCATGTTACGGGTGGGCAGACATCGTTCATGAATTCAGCCAGTATTTATGGGGCATCTTTCACAGGGATGGCAAACGAATGGCCCGCATGTGCTCCCATCCCCACCAGCTCCTCCATGGCAGGTGTCCCGGAGGTGGCCTTGGCGTCCTTCCGTGCCCCGGGACTTCAGAGTTGGGATTTAAAGTGAAATCTACCTCCTCTGCTCTGTTACTTGAAAGGCAATGTGGCTGAAATGTCCTTTCTTGGGGCCCCCGGGTGGCTCTGTCGGTGAAGCATCTGACTTTGGCTCAGGTCGTGACCTCGGGGTCCTGGGATCGAGTCCCGCATCAGGCTCCCTGCTCAGGGGCGAGTTCGTTTCTCCCTCTCCCTCTGCCCCTCCCCCCACTCGTGCTTTCTCCCGCTTTCTCTGAAATAAATAAATAAATAATCTTTAAAAATAAATAAAGAAAACGTCCTTTCTTTCATGAAATGGTGGTATTTGGAGAACCATGTGGTGCCGCGTGGGGTGCTGACCGTTCAGCTCCAGGGCCACCGTTCACCCAGGCAGGCTACCCTGGGCTTGGTGGCTTCTGGTCCACCCTGCAGGGTCCTGATGAGCTAGGAGACGTTAGCTGAAGTTTCTGAGCTTTTAAAGCTCTTACTTGGCAAAATAACAAAGTTGGCGCCCATGTCGTTGATCCACAGCCATTAAAAGAATATTACTTGTCTGTAAAATTCCTTCTTTCCTTGTTTCCTTCTGCCCTCCGCACTGTCTTCATCTGCTTCATCTCCTCCTCCCTCCCCCTCTGCTTTCGTCATTCTCTCTCTTCCTTCCACAAATACTAGATTACCTACAATACACCAGATGCTATTCTGGGATATAGCAGGAAACGAAACCAAGGAAAACCCCTGCCCACAGTCTAGTCAGTGATAGATAAAACCAGTGATATAAAACAAATAGTATGCCATGTGAGAGTAAGTCCTCCAGAGAAAAATACAGCAGGGAAAGCCTCACTGAGAGAGTGACAGTTTAGCAAAGGCCTTCAAAGAAGTTAGGGAAGAGCTATACAGATAACGGAGGAAGAGCTTTCTAGGTAGTGTGGATAGTACGTGCAAAGGCCCCGGGGCAGGAATGTGTTTGGCATGTTTGAAAAATAGTGAGGAGTCTGACTGAAGTCAGTTGAGCAAGGGGAAAGTGTAGATGAGTTCAGACAGGTAATGGGGGGTAGGGGCCAGACCTCGGAAGGTCTCAAATAGTGGTTCTCAAAATGTCGTCTCAGAGCCACCCAGATCTGCTGAATCAGAAACTCTGGGGGTGGGATCCACACCTTTATTTAAACAAGCCCTCCTGGGGGATTCTGATGTGACAGCTACCACTATCAAACATCTAGGCTACGCCTGACCATCCTTGCAGTCTATTTCCCTCTGGTACATGGGCTAAGACAGAAGCGGCAGTCATCATTGACTTGACCTCCTGACCTCAAGAAATGCCATCATCTTAGTGTCTTTAAGTTGACATTCACACTAATAGAAAAGGTCAGATCTGGGCCTGGGCTTACACTGAGGTTGGGTGGCTGTAGGGGACAGAAGGTAGGAGGCAGGGACGCCGGGGCTGATGCCCTGGAGATGGGGTCACTGACGGTCAGAGGAGAGAGGGCCTGAGGGCACCCAATCCTGGCCTCCAATTTGTCAGAGAAGATCAAAGGGGGAAATGACTCCTAATTAGAGACGTGGGGTTCCTGTGGGTCATCTGGACTTCTAGGCACCTGCTCCTTTTCAGATTGTGCCCGCAGGCTCACAGCTTTGTGGTACCCAGAGAACACTGATGCTGGATAGTTATAGAGCACGTTGGTGGCACAGATGTAGGGGGCGTTGTGGCATAGGTAGGTGTAGGGGGGGTGGTGGTGTAGGTAGGCAGGGAGGGCACTGGCAGTGTAGGCAGACATAGGGATGCTGGTGGAATAGGAGAGCATTAGAAAGAGATGGGAGCTGGTTGGAGGAGGGTGGGGAGAAGACACCTCCTCAGGGGCTTTGGGGGACGAGGGTATGGACCATTGGAGGAGTGGCCAGAGTTTTGTTGGTCTGAGGCTGAGCCAGTGGGATAAGTACGAGGCCAGATCAGAAAGGCCTCAGATGCCACACCAAGTCCTTGGGAATTTAACCTTTGGCAGGGAAGCCCCCAAGTCCCAGGCACCCATTTCCTGTTGGGTGTTTCCAGGCTGTTCCAGGCTCCTTGCTTGGATCATCCCCTCCCACCCTTCCCAGCCAACACTGCCAGTCCTGCAAGGGCTCCTGGACCCTACAGAATCCCACCCGGACTTCTTTCAAAACAGTCAGAACAGCCAGATGCTCCATTGGTAAGTCAGGGAAGATGACTATATGAGCGCAGTCGTATGGACCTAACGGCTCTGCTTCCAAAGAGGCAGGAAGCAGAGCTTGCGCCCTTCAAAGGAGTTCTCTCCATCAGCCGTTGTGCGCTGGCTTTTCGAAAAAGGAAAAATACCTTCTTTGCTTATTTTAGAAGAAATACATGTCCATCAGGGAGAAATTAGAGCATTTTTACATAAGCAATAAAAGCAAAAATTGAAATGACCCACCGTCCCACCTTCTAAAGTGCTAACAACTGGTGTATGTTTTCCACATGTTTTTATGCATTTGATATTTTGCTTACAAAATCGTACATGTTGTTCTGGGCTCTCCTTTTTCACTTATCAGATTATGAACATCTGTATATGTCACTGATACTCTTTGACAGCTTCATGTAAATTTGTACTGTGCTCGGTCTTATGGTCAGTTCCCTAATACTGAACATTTAGGTTGTGTCCCATTCTTCGATTCTGTAAACAGCTCTGTAGTGAATTACCCTGTAATAGAACTTTTCACATGTGATTGGTTATATCCTAAGGATACATGGCTAACGTGGGATTGCGGGGCGGGACCAGCCAGCTCACTGAGGTTGGAGGCAATCTTGTAAATGGCACCTCTTTTACTCCTTACAGCTGTTGGAGACAGAATATGCCAGGCAGATGGAGACAAAAACACCCCCTTTTATTACTAATAAAGACTAGTTTGGAGGGGGCACCTGGGTGGCTCAGTCGCTAAGTGTCTGCCTTTGGCTCAGGGCGTGATCCTGGAGTCCTGGGATCGAGCCCCGCACCGGGCTCCACTGGGAGCCTGCTTCTTCCTCTCCCTGCTTGTGTTCCCTCTCTCGCTGGCTATCTCTCTCTCTCTGTCAAATAAATAAATAAAATCTTAAAAAGAAAAAAAAAAAGACTAGTTTGGAGAACATGGCCTGGATATGCAGTAACAATGACCTTCCTAGTACTAGACCCTGCAATGAATCAGGTATAAGTTCCTACTCGGGGGCCATGCTGGAAAACTGCAGCCCTCCCCCTGGAAAGCTATGGCAATGCGGGAGATCAGCAGAATGCTTGCGTCCCGGAGAAGGTGAGCCGAGGGGCTGAGCCATGCCTGCCCAGCTCTCTAGGCAGACTCAGCAACCAGATGAATCATTCCAGCTCCCCAGGGAAGGAGTGAGTAAGGGAGTGAGAAAAACCAGGAGTGTTATACAAATGGATGCCCCCCCCAAGGCAGGAACCAACCATGGAGGGCAATAAGTGTTCTCTAATAATTATTATTAAAATGACAGCTAATTTGTATTGTGCACTATGCTAGGCTTTTTGCATGCATCCATTCCTTTGATCCTTCTAACAATGAAAGAGATATTCTGGCCGTTCCTATCTTGTAAATGAGGTTTAGAGGATTAAGCAGTGTGTCCCAAATCTCCTAGCTGGGAGAGAAGGAGCTGGGATTTGGACCCAGGCAGCCTGACTCCAGAGACCACTCTGTCTCAACTGTTAGTAACCTGTCTCTCACCATCAGCATCATCTGACTTTTGAAAGGTCAACAAGCGCTCCACGTAGGGGAAGAGTCAGCCAAGAGCCATACTGGCTGGCTTGTCAGGGTCCCCAGGTTGAAATGGCACACCCCTTATAGCATTCTGCAGACCTTCTGACCAGCCCTGTTCCCATGAAATTCATTAATTGCTTTGGAAAGAACCACTTAACTGAGTGTCCTAAATTACGACCAGCAGCGATTATGACAACTGCACACAACAGAGGGGACCTTGATAAGTGTCCTTGCTTCAAAGATGACTGGGAGAGACACACTCCAGTTCACGACGTGCAGTTTCTGATGATTCCATTTTATCTGGGGGAATCTTGGCAACTCATTAAGGATTTGCTTTGGTTTAGGAAGAATATAATGAATCTGTTAAAGAAATATTTTTTTTAATTAGGGAAAAACATGTATTTGGGGGGTGGGTGAGAACACTAATTATACTTTTATCTGTGCCTGTGGCCCTTTAGGGTAAACTCTAAGGAATTGGGTAAAGAAAGAGAAACTGAGTTTTTCTTTAAGTGGTTTTCCCTCGTTCCAGGCAATTCTCCAAAGAACAGTCACCTCTGCTGTAACCCATTTTCAGTTTTAACTGCCTTATGAGCAGAAGCTGGCTGGTTTTCTTTTTTCTTCTTTTTTTAAAGCTAGCAATTTTGGTGTTTCTTTAATTATATGTTCTTATAATTCTTTTATTCTTTAAACATTGGCTAAGATATATCAAGAAACTTCCAGAACTTGATGTTTATGCATTAGTATATCTGATTTAAAATGTTAGTGGGGAAATACAGGGTACTGATGAAGAGCATGGAGGCTGGAGTCTCAGTTCCTGAGGTTCACGGTTGGCGCTACCTTTTACTAGCTGTGTGATCTTTGGCAAGTTACCTAGCCCCTCTGTGCTGTAGTCTCCCATCTGTAAAATGGGGATAATAGCACCCGCACCACAGTCCCGACAGGAGGATTCGTTGACTCTATGTCAGAATAGGCTAGCTTATGCTACTAACACTGCAGTAACGGACGGATCCGAAATCTCAGAAGTTTGCTGCAACCGAAGTTTATTTCTTATTCATGCAAAGTCCTCCAAAGAGCTGGGTGATTCCCAGCGCAGCTGGGCTCTGTGTGTTGGCTCAACACACCCGAGACTGCTCCGTTTTACCGCCTCTCTGTATCGGCGTGATTCCATGCTTGCTACGGCGAAGAAGACAGATTCCCGGGAATTACGTACTGGCTCTCCAACGCTTCAACAGATAGCGACACAAATCACTCTGCTTGCATTTCATTGGCCAGAGCAAACTGCATGGTCATGCATAAATTCAAGGTGGCAGAAAGGGCCCAGAAGGCCAGGAATAGGGGTGAGCTGCGCTGTCTGCCACCGTATGTATAGTGCTTGTGAGCAGTGTGCGGCTCGTAGCAAGCTTGAAACAGTGTAAGCTAGTGTTGCTGAAAATACCATTTTGATTGTTATCAAGGCTGTTTTTCTTTTCTTTTTAGATTTGGTCTAAAGAGTAACTTCCACATGTTGGAAGAGGTCCACATAGACTCCCCGGGGAGGCGGTGGGTAGCGTTCCCTGTCCCAGCGGTCGCTCCCGTGCTCTCCCTGGCACTCAGTAGATGGCACTGATTTAGGAGGTGTTCGAGAACACGGGCTTAGAAATCAGATGCGCTTGGGTTTGCATCCCAGACCGATACTTACTGGGTGAGTGCGACCTTGACTGGGTGATTTGACCTTCCCTACGCTCAGTGTCTTCCCAGTTCAAGGGGTCATAATAATGCTGGGAGCTCAGGGTTGCCGTGGTAAGGAAGGCAGGTAATAGACGTACAATGTTTGCAGACCCTGGTGCAAAGTCACTGTGCCTGCCCTTTGTGTCATGATAGCCATGATGATGATTCACAAACCTCCTTGAACCCTTGCCTTGCTCATTGGCAAAATGGGAATAGTAATACTTAGCTTTTAGAGCTTTTCAGATCACATACGTGGACACTTCATACACAGAGTGAACACCAAAAAGCCCTTTCTTTTTTCCTTTTCTCTCCACCTGCTTTGTAATTAGGTCAGATTTGGATCGTGATCTCGCTGTAGGGGAGCCATCTGGGCGACCTCACTCCTTCCCTGACTCCCAAGGTTGTTGAGGTAGGTAAGTGGAGGTAAACATGGTAGCTGCCCAGTAAAGGTTGGTGTCCATCGCCCTCCCCTGGTCCCACCCTGTCCTCTCCTTGATAAAGTGCTCTTCCCCTGATGGGATGGAATTCTGGACACCGGGGAGGGAGATGTTCGGTGATCTTGGGTGGGCCCAGCTGGCCACTGCCCGTTCCACCTGCTGTAGTGAATGGACCCAGCACAAAGTGAAAGGTTAGATTTCACTCACGAAAGAGTAGCAGTCACAGAACGTGACCCCCTGCAAAGGCGTGCTGGCAGTCAACGGCCACCTCATACTGGGGTTGACCGACGGTCGGCTCACGTACCTGCAGGAACCCACAAGCCAGTATAGGGGTTCTGCGTCATGAGAACACGCCACACGTCCCTGAAAACATTGCTGCCACCAACGCCTTTCAGGCCACACTCGCTCTTCTAGATGGCAACTGAGAATGTACCACCTTCTCTTTGGAGCCTTTTCTTCAGCTACCCGGCCAGTTGGCCGCTCCATGCTCTGTGCCCTCTTTGAACCTCTGTCGGTATCTCTGGGTGAGCCTGTGGAAGGGACCTGGACCTCATGCGTCTTGGCACTCCAGACGCCAGCCGCAGAGACAGTTAGCAGATGATTGTTGGATGAGTAATTAAGGGAGGAAATCAGGGACCTTGAAAACAACTATTCTCCAGAGAAAACTTCTTACATAATCTCTTTGGATCTGAGTCTCCTGGGAAGGGAAGAACGAATATTTTTCTCTTCTAATGTCTTTAAAGAAAAAAGAAAGGAAGGAAGTAGGAAAGGAAAAGCCTCCCACCAGGAAGCACCTTAGGGTACCATGGGAGGCGGGGGAAAAGGTTCAGGCTTGGGGGGGGGGGAAGCTCCTGGTGATTGATTAGTCGTGCCTGCTGGGGAGAGGGCTGGGAGAGAGCAGCATTTTCACCTGACAGCGGCCATCTCTCTTAAACACTTAACTAGCCACCAAATTAGTGAAAATGCAACTTAAACAGTGAAGTATGGCCCTTTCTGCAAGCTTTAATTGGGATATTTAGCAAATGTGTTTTACCATTAAAATGAAAATGGGGTGGAAAATAGACTTCATTTCATAATCCATATTGAGTATATAGTGGTATCCTATCAACAAAGTATTTTTTTAATGAATTAGGAGGAAAGCAACCCCCTATATCTGAATAATTGATTATTCTTTCTGGCTAGAAAGGGATTTGATGGCAGTCCTGGGGACAGGGAGAAGGGACATTGCTTGCACACCAAAACCCTCCTAGAGGGGTGGGTCAGGATCCTGGGTAATCCTTGGCTTTAAAATCAGACACCTATGTTTTCCTCCCAGCTTCATTTTAATTGACAATTTTCAAACCTACAGAAAATTTGAAGGAGCAGGAAAATGAATACCTATATACCCTTTATCTTTACCTTGATTCCAGCAGCTGTTAACATTTGGCACCTTGGCATGCCCTCCCTCCCTTGCTCTCTCTTTACACACCCACACACTCTTCTGTTTTGTTGAACCATTTACAAGTAAGTCTCAGCCATCATGATACTTTACCCCTAATCTTTACTCCCGATGTTTCAGTTGCATTTCCTGAGAACATGGACATTCTCCTATGTAATCCCAAGACCATTATCACAATAAAGAGATCTAATAATAGATAATAGTATCAAACCCCCCAAATTAATAGTAATTTAATAATATTAATTTAATAATACCATCTACTGTTCAGTCCTTATGTAATTTGCCTCCAGTGTCCCAAGAATAACTTTTGTAACTTTTTAAAAGTTATGCATTACATTTGACTACTTTATCTCTTTAGTCTCCCTGCCTTTTTTTAGATAGGGAGTAGGGAGGGGCAGAGGGAGAGGGAGAGGGAGAATCTTCGGCAGACTCCATGCCCAGTGTGGAGCCCGAGGTGGGGCTTGATCTCACAACCCTGAGATCATGACCCTGAGATCATGACCTGAGCTGAAATCAAGAGTCAGATGCTTAACCGACTGAGCCACCCAGGCTCCCCTCTTTAGCCCCTTTTAATGCTAGAACAGCTCCCCTGCCTTTCTACGTTTTCATAACTGACTGTTCTTGAAGAAAAACAGACTATGTGTCTTGTAGAATGCCCCACATTCTGGGTTTGTCCGATGGCTTCCCCGTGGTTATAGTAAATGAAAGATGTTCGGTAGGAGTACCCACAGGCCTTACTGTGTACTTGTTAACTGTGCCCCACTGGGAGCTGTGCTACAGTTGGAGACACTGTTAGAGCTCTTGGTTAAAGGTGGCGACTACAAGAGCTCCCCATTGTAAAGACACATTTTCCCTTTGTAGCAATTAAGTCATCCGCGAGTGATACTTGGAGAGCCTGTGAACATCCTGTTCCCCAATCATCTTCCTCCCAGAAGTCTTTGCGTCTGTTGCCGATTCTTACCTGAGCTGACTGTTATGCTGAGGCTTGCAAATTGTTGGTTTTCTAATTCTATTGTTCCTTCCACATTGATTAGCTTGCATTCCCCCAAAGCGTGGGTTGATTACTTACCCTCTTTGAGCTTTATCCTACTTACCTTTATAAAGAGCATAATAAGAGAATTCATATAAAGATTAATCTCAAAAATGAATATGAAAGAACCTTGTATCACACGTTTGATAATTGAAAAGAATTACTGTTATTTACATTCTGGAAGGGGGTGCCTCACCTAAAATGAATGTACTTATCTAGGTTGGTGGTTTCTTGAGGAAAATGAGTAAGAACATATAAACAGTTCCGTTCAACAAATATTTATAAGCTTCTGCTGTGTGCCTGCCACAGTACCAGGCATGGAGATAAATAGCTCAGTGCCTAGGGGGAGAGAGCTCAGACTCAGGTCTGCCTGACTCCAAGCCCGGCCCCTTTGCACGACACCCAGGAGAGAAAATGATGGCAGGGAGCCTCTCTGGTGTGCTGTTTGAGCTGCGCTGTGTTAGTCTGTCAGCGTAGTCCTTGCTGGGATGTGGGTAGCTAGTGGAATTCCAAGCCAGCCAACTCCTGAACCCTACGGCTGCTGGAACCCAGGAAACTCAGGCTGCCAGGAGCACTTGACTGAGCCTTGCATCATCTCCTGCGGGTGTGGACCAAAGCTGGTCATTTGTTCCCGACTCAGATCTTGTCAGGAGCCAGGACTGCCCCCGTCGAGGGAGGACACAGCTGATCAATGCCATTGGCTTGGAGTTTGTCACAGTTGGTGCATTTCCCTTCTTGTTTCTCCAGTCAGGCTGCTTGATGCTCTGTTCCCTCAGAAGGCGTCTTCCCTCAGATGACAGAGAAGCGGGAGATGGGCAGTAGCTGCCGTGGCTGTAATTTATGCCTTTGTACCAAGAAGGTGTGGTAGCTCCAGAGATTGGGAGGTCGATGAGCACTTGGGGAAGTGCTTTTTTATGGCTGTGCAGTGGTCCTCTGTGTGTGCGTGTGCCTGCGTGTGCGTGTGTGTGTGTGTGGTGTGTTATACATCTATAATACAGACACCACTCTTCTTTAGCCGTTCGTCTGTCGATGAACACTTGGGCTGCTTCCATAGCTTGGCTATTGTAAATAATGCTGCAAAAACATAGGGGGCACGTATCTTTTTGAACTAGCATTTTCATTTTCTTTGGGTAAATACCCAGGAGTAGAATTCCGGGATCCTATGGTATTTCTCTTTTTAAATTTTTGAAGAGTCTCCACACTGTTTTCCACAGTGGCTGCACCAGTTTACATTCTCAGCAACAGTGCGGGAGGGTTTCCTAACTATACTTCAATAATGAATGAATGAATGAATGAAAGGAAGGAAGGAAAGAAAGAAAGAAACAAACAAACAAACAGCTTGGTGGGGAAAGGGAAGCACTGTGTCAGTAGAAGACTGATTGGCCTGCAGGATTTAAAATGCATCCCGAAGTCAACCCAGAAGACTTATTTACACTCTTTCCTCTTTCCTTTTCTTTTTGATCTTCAATAGAATAGAGAGTTGAGTTATTCATGCTCGAGGATTCATGGAAGTTTCATTATCCTCAGTGCCAGGCTCTCTCCCGTTTTAGTTCTTAATTTTTTTTCTCTTCCTCTGTGATCTTCCCTCCCCTAAAGGGACCCACCTCAGGTGTTTGATACCCTCGAACAGGTATGTGTCTATAAAACATGTATTGTTGCTGTGTGTGTGTGTGTGTGTGTTACTGGTTTATGGAAATGATATTGCACCTGGGAGCTTCTCTTGTTCTGGCCATTCCGCCACGTTCTCACCATGGTTTTAAGCTCTCTCCCTGCTGTTGGCTGTATATCTGGTTTATTTTCTCTAGCAGCTGCGTAGTTGTATCATTCGAGGTAGGCTAAGTTATTCTGCAGTCACAACACCAAAATCTTAGTGCCTTAAAATAATAGAGGTTTACCGTTTGGCCATATTCCGTGCCCGTCAGGTCAGAAGGAGCTTTGCTTTGCCTCTCACTCGGGGGGCTTAGGCTGATGGAGCCCCAACGTGCCACCATGGCAGAAAGAGGAGAAAGTGGCCACTCACTGGCTCGTCAAGACTGTTCAGAAGGTGGGAAACAGCACCCTGGTCCAGAAGTGGCCTAATGAGCTCACGGATCATTCCCAGCTTCATAAGGAGTGGGAACTGTAATCCTGCCGTGAATCTAGAAGGAGGAAAGCTGAAGGGAATTAGTGAATGGCGCTAACGACTACCACATAGTAGGTACCCACTGTATATTGCATTTATTCATTCTTTAGTGTTAGGCAGCTGGTGGCTCCCAGGTCCCCACCACCATGAATATCCTCCTACTTGTCCCCTTGGGAACCTGTGCGGTCTCTGTCTCTGGGCTTTATCTCCAAGTGTGAGCGTCATGGGTCATAGGATTTATCCGTATTTGGCATCAGTAGTCACGACCCGATAAGTCTCTAGAACAGTTGCACAAATCTCGACCATCCCCAGCGCTGCACGAGGGTTCCTGTTTCCCCGTATCCCCCCCAGCATTCTGTGCAACTCCGCTTACCCGTTTTGCCATCCTGATGTGGCGATAACATTGCAGCTACACCGCCGATATCCTTTTCCGCGCTGCCGTTTCTCTGGTAACTTTGTCCGTGGTGTCTTTTATTGAACAGGATCCCTCAATTTTGTAGGGTTTTTTTTTTTTGTTGTTGTTGTTGTTGTTTTTAAAAGATTTTATTTATTTACTTGACAGAGAGAGAGAGACAGCCAGCGAGAGAGGGAACATAAGCAGGGGGAGTGGGAGAGGAAGAAGCAGGCTCCCAGCGAGGAGCCTGATGTGGGGCTCGATCCCAGAACGCCGGGATCACGCCCTGAGCCGAAGGCAGACGCTCAACGACTGAGCCACCCAGGCGCCCCGGAATCCCTCAATTTTTATGTGATCAAATCTGTCAACATATTCGGCTTTGTGGTCCATGTTTTGGGGGATCTTACTTAAGAGGCTCTTCTATACCCTAAGTTCAGAAAGGGAGCCTCGCACTTTATTCTGTTAGCTTCGGAGTTGGCTTGTCACATTTAGCTTTGTCATCCCTTTGGAGTCTACCTTTATGTATAGTGTACAGGAAGGATCCAAATTCATTTAGTGATCCGGGTTTCTGAACATTACGAGAGAATCATTCCTTTCTCTAGTGGTACAAGGTGCAACCTTTATCGTAAATCGGTTCTTCCATGATGGGTTTGTTTCTGAGATTCTTACTCTCTTCTGAGCGTTCTGAACTTGACCATCCAAAAACTCAGGCCGAAGGAGGCTTTGTTTTGCAGAATTTGTATGGTGCGTCCTGAGTAGGGACGTAATGCTGAGAGGTGGTGAGGCGTAATGAAATAAGCAGCAACCTTGGGGTCAGATGAATCCGCATTCAGTCCTGGCTCCGCCATTTACCAGCCCTGTGAACCTGAGAATCTTCTTCAACCCCTCGGAGCCTCTGTTTCTTCATCTGTAAAACAGGGATGATAACATGCATCTCTTAGGAGTGTCCTAAGAATTAAATGCTACAATATATGTGAGTGCATGCCACTTAATAAATGTTATTTCCTCCTTGATCATCATTATCCGACAGTGATTTTAATGAGGCTGTAAGCCATTTCCCCGGCTTCACCAAGCTGTGGGTACATGTTACCCCAGTCCCCCAAATGTCATTGCCTCTTGCCCCCACCTACTAATCCATGACTTGGATTCAGTTGTTTCTGGCTGTCCCCATGGTGGCCCGTGTGGTTTCGTGAAAGCTTCCCATTGGGCTTCCCACCAGCACACCTGTGGGCACGGCAGGGGTTTCCGTGGGGCACCTGCTTTGTCCAGCTGCACTAGGCTTGGAGACAAGGGCCTGGCCCATGGGGGGTGCTTAGCTAAGTACGTCGAATGAGTCATCAGAATGCTCCTGTTGCCTGGCCATTTCTGTAGATGAGCTTTAGGAAGCTTTAGGAACATGTAGTGTTTCTGCTTTGCCCTCCTTGCCCCCACCTCAGCCCTTTCCCCTGAAATGAAAAATAAAAATAAAAACAAAATAAAGCCAGGTCTCTGGGCCGCCCATATGAAGGAAGTACCGAAGGTTTTACAGCCGGGCTCTGGGGTGGGCAGCCTGGTCGGGCTGCGCAGCCTCTGCTGCTGGAAGTGGTTTGGTTTCAAGTCCGCACAAAGCTGGCTCTGTGAAGGCGCTCTTTTGGCTGCCTTTGAGGAAAAGACTGGAAAAAATTTTTGTAATTGAAGCTTTTGATGCTTTGGTCGTGAATCTGTTCTGTCGCCTTCTTTCCTGAGTCTTGGAGGGCTGTCCCGCTAGGTGAGAGGACAGAGCAGTTCCTCTCGCCGGCACGCTGGCCAGGAAGGGCCACCAGCTCCTCCCAAGATGGCAGCCCTGAGAGGGCGTGAATCCACCTGACCCACCTCCTCTTCTCCTGCCTGATGATTGTGCTTTGAAGCACTGTTGGCACAGCAAATCCAGAACACTCTTTCTTTTTTTTTTCTCCTCTACTTTGTGATATTAATAAAGCAGTTCCATCTCTCTCTGGAGCCTGAGACCTGTGTGCTGCCTTTGACTCCACTGCAGTTTGACTGGCAAGTGGGGAGATCATTCTGGAGCTTTGTTGTGTCAGAGTGAGACTAAATCCCAGCTCTGGGTTTGCTTCTGCCATGCCCACAGGGTTCTTCAAACAGCCTACCGAACGGGTGTGAGCAGGGTCCCCACGAAGGGAGACAGGACGTCCGCCCCAAAAGCTGTTGCCGAACAGGCTCTCAAAGGACTGGGCGGTCGCAGAAGGACATCTTGCCCTCTCTGTCCAGTCCCTGGGAAGGAAGGATTTGACTGGCAAATCTGGTTCTAGGATGAGACTACACCGCTCCCCTGCCAGGCTCCCCAAGATGGCCTTGGTGGAGCTTTGGGGGGAGAGAGTGTGGCAGTGGGTGGGGGAGGGGCCCTCAGCCCAGAGCACTGCCCTGATTCCGAGCCAGCCACCCCCTGATTTCAAGTGGTAAGTCTTTCTCTTGCTTTTCCAGTACTCTTAGAGTTAAGGAGGTAAATAAATACACACTTAGCATTATGAAGTTGAGCTTTTACTACTCCTTCATTTCTATTTTAATAGTGTAACATGGTTACTGTATTTCTATGTTAAACATTAAAAGGAAGGGCATAATTCATTCTTAAAGCTACACATCCACTTAATTGGTCTCTACTTACGCTTGGGGGACAAAGATACTTGGTACATCTACCACGTGGTTTCTTTGTTTATGGCAGACACAATCCATTGAGCATAGCACTTGCTATCACTGAGCTCAGATGGGACGTTCTCCGCAACCACTATTGATCACAGTTGGCATGAGAGAGAAATCTTCATGCTATCCTGTCTTCTACGTAATCCTCCTCTTCATAGTTCTTTGTGAATTCTCCTCAGTTGGGACGCTGAACCTTTTATTACTAATTAGATATATGTTTTAACTTTTCTACTACCCTGTAAGTCGCTTGAGAGAACAATCGGGGCTTGACTCATCTTTGCGTCACCCGCCCTCTAGCCATCTCCAACAACGACTTGTTGGATCAGTGAATGACTGCCTTCCTGTTGAGACTAAAAGGACAGTGTTGAAATTCTCAGACTCAGCTCCAGGTCTCGCTGCCCTCTCCTTGGCGGTGTTTAGCCCATTGTCACGGCAGCCATACTGGTGTAAGACCCAAGAAAACCCATAGAACTGTGGTTTCCCAGTGACCCAGTGAAGAGGTCCTTTCTGCGGACCCAGCAGTGGGAGCGATTGTGAACTTCAGTGTCAGTGGTGGCCCATGACAGGAAGACATATCCTGACGCAACGGGAAGGGACATCAGCAATGCGAGGCCAGGGGGCCAGAAGACAAATATTTCGCAGGCAGTTGATACAGCAAATCTTCATTTGGTAACTACACGGTAGCGGTTTGGCCCCCATGAGCCAGGACCAGGCTTAGGCATTTTCCCTGGGGGACGATACCCTATATTTCCCCCTTCCTATCATCAGAGGGTGTGTCTCTGTTGCATACAGGCATCTGGGTTGGCACCCGTACTAACAGCCCTAACAGTACCAAGTGTCAGAGACTCAGTTATCATTATATTCTCTCCCTCTCTCCTGAAGTGAACGAAAGCCAACCAATAATTATAAAATAAAAAGCTGACAGCACATTTAAACTCATTTCCTGCCCAAAACCAGAACAAAGCGGGGACAATTTGTCTCGTGTAAATTTTGCAGTACAGGAAACCGCCTCCCCTGAGCCAAAATGCAATTCAACTTGGCGTCTTCCTCCGCTTCGTTCCAGCAAATGTGTGGCACGGAGGGGTTGCATACAAGGGCATGAACTGTGTCCTCAGGGAGTGTACCTACCACCTCCGAGAGTATCCACACGGCTGACTAAATTGTCTGAGTACCTTTCTGACCTTGACTCTGACCACTCGATCCGTGCTTACTGCCCTTTGGCCACACAGACCTCCTGCCATCCCTCGAGGATGCCTGTGTGCCCTGCCCAGGACCTTTGCCCAGCACAGCAGGAGGCCCCTGGTTCCCCCCTGCACTTCCCTCTGGTCTCTTCTCAAATGTCCCCTTATGTCCCCAGGGACTCCCTGGTCACTCTCTTTTCTCCTGTCCTACTTTATTTTTCTCCTTAGCACGTAGCACCAACAGACACCTATACGTTTCCTTGTTCTTTATCTGTCCACTCTTCTGGGACCTGAGCTCCAGGGACATTGTCCATTTGGTGCATTGGTGGGTCCCCAGTCCCGGAGCAGGGTTTGTCAACCTCAGCATGACTGACAGTTTGGACCAGATAATTCTCCATAGTGGGGACTTGCTCTGCATTACAAGACAGTGAGAAGCATCCTTGGGCCCTACTCACTTAGATGCCAGGAGCACTGGCCTCCGCACCCCCCCCCATTGCTCCGTGTCCTCTGGTTGAGAACCGCTGGCCTAGAAACACTTAGCACATAGTAAACACAAACTTATGTCAGCCTTTATTCACACTCCTACCATGTGCTGGGCATGGAGGAAGGTTCGCGTCTGTGCGGTCCAAGGTAGAGAATTCCCACCTTGTGGGGCGATTGTCAGCTTAGTGATGATAGCCATACACATCTAAAACAGTTCCAGACACTTAGGACTAGGTGCTTTCATAAATGGCAGTCATGAGGTTATGCAGAGGCCCTGACCTGACCCCCCTACCTTGCCCTTTCAGCCTTATCACCCCATACGCCCATCCCCCAAGAGAACTGAAATGGAGACAGCTGGAGGAATTTGCCCAAGGTCACACAGCCAGGAAGTGACCGAGCCGGCCTTGGGATCCCTGCAGTCCTTGAGAGAGGGCTGATCCTGTAACAGCATCCTTCACAGCCCCCCAGTCCAGCGCCTTATTTATACTCGGTAAATATTTGTGGAGGAATTGAGTTCACAGCCCAGCAAATAAAAGTCAGACGGGGTAAATACTGCAGTGGAGTCCATGTAGAGAACTCAGGGTGCGCGGCAGGGAGACCATTCTGGCAGAGGGGACGTTAGCAGAAGTCTGCCCAGTGAGCCCGAGGGCCAGCCTCTGGTCCCCATGAGTCCCCATGGTGGCAAGGGATGCCCAGCCCCTGCACCACTTAGCCCCCCCCCCCCCGTGTCCGTTGTGGGAGGGGCAGAGGAGGGGGCTGCCGGCCTCTGTGCCCCGCCTCAGCCGGCCTCCCCAGCACCCTTCCTTCTGCTTCATCAGAGGGATTCTTTTTCTCCCCACTGTGCTCCTTTTCCAAATCGGAGGCTTTGAGGCCCGCTTGGTCCTCTGCCTTTTCTACTTCCCAACTCTTCCCGCCCCTGCCTGACTTCCTGGCAGACACAGCCCCGGCTTCAGAACTGTCCTAGATGTCTAACCTACATTTCCTTCTCCTGCTGCTCACGTGGCCGGGCCCCTCCTGCACCTGCGGAGATCTCTCCCCTGCCCTACCGGGCAGGTGGGTTCTGAGGCCTTGCTGCTGCCCTCCCCACCTCCTCACCCTCCCAGGCTGGGACCCTCCCTACCCAAGCCCAAGATCTGGCTTTCAGATCTTTGCCCTTTGGCTGGCCAGGGGGAGGCACTGTTCTCCAGCTGCCGTCCTCCTTGGCCTTTTCCAAAGGAGCTGCGTCCTCTGTCCCCAGCAGTGGCAGCTCCGCCCAGCCTGCCGGTGATGCTTCAGGTACATAAAGGGAGCCCCGGGAGAGCATGTGGTCCGAGGACACAGGGAAACCGTTTAGCAACTGACACCTCAGCTGCCATGACCACGAAACCTCCCCGAAATGTTTCTTGGTACAACCTACATTAGGGTGAGGCTTAAAAACCGAACCCCTACAGCTGTGGCCTGAAGCAAGCCGTTTCCTCCTCGATTCTGGGTGTGCGATAAAGACCACAGCTGCCTTTCACTGGGTGATTACTGTCTGCCGGGCACGTTCGTTGTTTTGGTCAAACCTGCCGGAGCTGATATGCACGATACTCTTAGTGGCCTCATTTTACAGGTGAGGGGCTTAAGGGGTTAAGAACAGGTTCTCCACGGGAGCCCAGGCCAATATCTCAGCCCCAGCCATGTGTTTTCCTGCTCTTCAATGGGTAAAGGAGTCCGAGGCTATTGGGTGGCCTGTCTCGGACACGGAGATGCGCTGCTGGGATCCCCTTCAGGACTGAGGGATGTTCCATGTTGATGGTACAGCCCTCAGTTCCTGTCCTCTTTGGAAATTGCTTCGGTTCAGGAGAGCACTGGGGTGAAGTCACGCCCCCTTCTTAAGCAGCCCACACCCAGTGACCAATAGATATAGGGTATAAAAGCCCACCCCCCCAACTCACCAACTTAGGACAGTTCTGAAGGGTCATCCCAGCTTCTCCCTGTGCCCAGTCCTGCTTCTCACCTTCCCTTACACAGGGGTCAAGCCCAAGAGCTACTCCTTTGAGTGTATATATAGGATATATATGTATATATATGACATATATATGATATATAGGAAATATATATTCTGTATATATATCTATATAGGTCTCTCTGTATAACTGTGTGTTCATATCCATCTCCTCTTCTGCTTCTTGGGGGACCCAGCCTGCCACGTAGACTCCCCCTGCATCCCCTTGGAAGTGTCTTGGGTCTTAGAGGGCCAGCATGTGCTAGTTGAAGGCTTGCAACTGTTCGCTGGTCGCGATGACCAGAGGGAGGGGACTGGCCAGCGTCAGACTTGCGTGGTTCTCGCAGTGGTGCTGAGTTGTGATACGCCACTGCTGAGATGGGTAAGTCTTTGCTGAGCTGCTGTAAAGCCACACCATGGCCTTAGGCAAATGTCTGTTGGAAACTAGAAGGTTTGGGAATGGGAAGGGCAGAAGGGGATTGCCCTTTTAAGATTTCATGCTTCGCCCTCCCAGGCAAGGGAAAGACCTTGTTTTGGGTGGTGGTGGGATACGGCCACACGTAATACGTAATTTATAGTTTATGTCCTGGTTGTTCAATGTTTATGTCTGGTTGCTTCAATTACAGCCCTGTTCTGGACTTCTTTTAATACCCTCCTAGTTTCCAGAGGGACCATAGCATAGAGTGGATGGTCAAGAAGTGTGGAAGAAGATAAAGGAAATCAGCAGGGAAGGAAGTAAAAATGAACCAGGAAGAGGGAGGAAGTAGGGACTATAATCTCATGATGGAGATGATCATTCAGTTGCCTCAGCCGCTTGTAGATTTCTCAGCCATAAGTGGAGTGCAAAACCCATGCCAGGGACTGGAATATCAGATGATTCAGCCAGGTCCCTGCCCAGAAAATGCTGTGACTCAGCCTTGGGCATGTCACTTAACCACTTTCTTTGGCTTGGCTGCATTCAGACACGGTCTGTGAACATTGCGTCACTTGTGGCGGATAGGGGTGGCGTGATGGCTCCCCCTCACATCTTACCTGCTCGTGCCTTTGCCCCCACCCCTTCACTTCACACATCACTTAGCATGGCTACGCTACCACCACCATCAATCACCGTTGCTTAATGAAGCGTTTCCCGGTGCCTAAAGCAATTTATAGACTCCACTTTATTTAACCCTTGTAACAACTCTGTATGTAGGTACTATTCCTAGCCTCATCTTATAGAGGACGAGCTGAGGCTCTGGGAAGATAATTTGTCCAAAGTCTTAGAGAAGTAAGCCGTGGAGCCAGGGCTAGGCAGCCATGCAGCCTGTTCTCCTGGTGGTTCTCCCCCTGGAGATGTCCACCTTCCCACCGTTTTGGCTTTCCATCTTGGCACCTCGACACGCCCGAGAGGCTGGCCTCATTCCCCCTGAGCTTCCTGGTTGTGCCTCCACACACTGGCCCTTCTTCCCTCTGCTTTCTCTTTCTTGTTCTCGACCTGACTGGTAACGCCCAGATGGACAATTGCATTGGCTCCTTCTGCCTTTGGGAGTGAGAGTCTTCTGTCACTTGTGAAAATGCCCCCATGCCAGGGCTTTGGCTGCACACCCTGCCCTGTGGACAGGCATCCAGTTTCTCAGAAGGCTATAAAATGGGGGTCACCAGGATGCTGCCTCCACGGCTGTGCGAGTCGCTCCTGCTTTATGGCAGAGAGGAACAGAAGGTGCGGGGAAGCCTTTAAGAAGTTGATTTCTGCTCCCAGGGGCAGGCAGTGCGGGGCGGTGGTTCAGCACCAGAGCTGTCAAAGTCGACATTCTGGATTTACCACTTACCTGCCCAGTGACCTTGGGCAAGTTCCTGAACCTCTCAGAGCCTCCATTTCCCTTTCTGTGCAATGGGGACAGCCCCAGTGGCTTCCCCACAAGTTGTTGGGGTTGGAGAGTCGATGAGACATTGCATTTAAGGTGGTGGTTGCTCTAGCTGGTACAGAGTAAGGGCTCTGTGACTGTCCTTGTTTTAGCATTGTTCTCAGTATTGGCAGACAAGCCATAAACTGAATTCTCCACTCTTGCCTCCCTCGCTCCCTGCCTGTCTCACTCCCTTTCTTCCTTCCTCACTGTCAGTCATCACCTACTACCTGCAGAGCCTTGTGCCGGGGCACTGGGAGACAGAGGATGGCGGAGAGCGACCAACCTTGAGGAGCTTACAGAGCCTTCCAGAAGAGTGAGCACCACGGGTCAGGCTGCCGGGAAGCCTTGGGCTCCACTCCTAGCCTGTGACTCGGGGACAATTTGATTTCTCTGAGCCCCGGATTCCTTAACCCGACAGCAGGCTCACTCCCGTCCACACGAGCACCTGACAACGCTGATCTGGATGCGGTCCAGAGGGGAAGCGCCCTCCCACCATCTCTGTGCCTGTGGCCACAGAATCCTCAGGCCCCTTGCTGCCAGCTACGGCACGGTGCTGGAGTCATGTGTGACCCTTAATGGGCCTGCCCTAATTCCCGGCGTGCAGAACCACAGAATGGGCTCTCAGCGCCAATGTGTTCCGAACTGAGCACGAGTAAACGGACCTGGGATTTATGAATGGGTGTCACTGGCCTGCTGTTTTGCGTTTTATCACCAAAGATTATGGAAGATTGGGAGCTCTTATTTCAGTGAATGCTTTATGGTTTTCATTACTCTCTTGAATCTCTGCATAATTGGCTCGGGTTGGAGATGGAGTGCCTTTGTTTCCTTGTTTGCATTTTTTTCCCCATCTGTGTAAACCAGTAAAAATCAATAAAAGACGAGCAAAGGAAAGCCCTGCCCACGCCAGAATTCGGCTGCACATCACACTACCGCTGAGTGGGCCCCTTTCCTATTCATGGAGCAGCTCAGTGAACTGCAGCCTGGTCTCTGCCAGGGTAGACTCACGGACGCCCTTGGGGATTCAGACCACACTCTCTATTTACAGGTGGGGAAACTGAGACCAAGAATTAGGAAATGACCTGTCTGAGGCTGACTTACCTAACATCTACTGAACACCACCCCCTGAGTCATTTGACAGATTATTTTTGGGTGCCTGCTGTGTGTAATTAGCTAGGATCACAGAGTAGCCTTGTTTCTTTGTTTGCATTTTTCCTCTTTAACGCTGAGCTGAGCTGACGTTCTGGCACAATAGTCTTTAAATCAGAGTGCGTGCACGAGCGTGTAGGGCGATGCACCAGGGGGAAAGAAGAACATTCTAGAACATCTTTTCCTACTCATTGCTTGCTCATCCTTTTTGTATTTCTATATTTTATGTATATTTTATAGTGAACTGTATAATACAGTAGCACAACAGAGCTTAGGTATGGTGTATAATTAAATGTAGCCGTATATCCATATACTGGGGAGGTATCCCCAAGAATTGTAGGGGTGTGTGATCGGAAAAATTTGGACACTGTGGGTTTAGTGGATGCACAGCCGTCCCTGACCACCCTGTCTAGGATATAGCCCTACCTCATCACCCTTTCCCATTCCTCTGCCTCTGTCTCCTTCATTCTCCAAATGTTACATTGTATTTTTGTTTGCTTCTTGTCTGTCTCCTCCACTAGAAAGCTCTGCATAGTTGGAGACTGATTTGCCTGCTGAAGTGTCTGTCGTGGGCGTGCAGTAAATAATTGCTGAAGCAAATGAATGGGTCTGGACGTGTGTCTCTGCAGACAGGTGAATACACATGCCCATCAGAGTGGACTAGGTACAGGGTTAGGGGAAGTGCAGGGTGTAGAGGAGGCACCGAGGGAGTGTCTGACCCAAGCCTTAGGGGAGGCTTCTATGGCAGGGGCTGGCTGAGCTGGACCCTGAAGGGTAAGGAAGGAGTTGGTCCAGAAAGATGAGAGATCCAGGTGAACAGCAAGGCCAAATGGTGGAGACAAGAGAGGGCAGGGTCTTCCAGAAGGTTCCACAGGGCCAGAACTTATTGTGTGCACAGGGAATGGGGTTAGAAAGGAGATTAGATCAGTCACCAAAGTCTTGCTCATGGTTTTCAGGAGTTGAGGCTGGATCCCGAGGGCAGGGTGGACAGGTTTGTCCTTGGGGTGGTGCAGAGTGAGGACCTAGTGGCCAGGCTGCCTGGATTCGCATCCTGGCTCTGTCATTTCCGAACGTGGTTTCACCCTTCTGCCTCAGCTCCCTCATCTGTAAAATGGGGATGATAATAGGACCAGCCTCCACAGGGTGTTGTGAGGATGAAATGAGCTAATTTATGTAAATCACAGAGATTGTTCCTGGCGTGGGATAACTGCTCAGCAAGTGTTACTTATTATAATTCCTTCAGCAAATATTAATTGTGCATCATGCTGTTCTCCAGGCTGGGGATACAGTCGTGACCAAATCAGACATAAACTGCCCTGGCGTGGGGCTTGCATTCTAATTAGGGGAGAAAAAGAATCAACGATTTAACAAGTTAATAAGAACGAATCATCCAGTGAGAAGGCTAGGAAGTGAATTCGGATAGGGATAGAGAGAGAGGTGCCTGGGACTCCCTCCGGTTGGGCATCCAGGAAGGGCCTCCTAGAGGAGGTGACTCACCTGCTGTGAGACTGGGTGTGTGCAAGGGCCCAGAGAACCAGAGTGTCTGGGTATATCGGGGGCAGGGGGGCTGAGGGGAGGATTTTGGGTAGGTAGCCAAGGACCCAGTCTTGTCAAGGGGTTTGGGTGCAAAGGTGTTTGAGGGTTTAAGCAGTGATGGGATTTGGCTCCTTTTAGAAAGATCCTATGGCCGCCGCCTGATCTCATGGCAAAATGGGAGGAAACGGTGGGATGGAGAAAGAGGGGCTTGTCTGTCTTCCCGTTCTCGAGTCCCTTCACCCCACCTTTGCCTGCCATTGCTACCGGTGACCTCGGTTGTCTCCCTGCCCCGTGTAGCACTCTGATGCCCAGTGAGGCAGAGGTCCAAATGACTGCAGCTAGAGGACTTGGTGGCTCTTGGTTTGGGGGCAGGACCAGCTAGCAAGTGAATGCCACCTTTGGGGTGCGGACCCGCTCCTGAAGTCAGGGCCTGCAGGCCTTCCCCATTCCCCCTGCACATGTGGCGGGCCTGGGACTGTCACCCTCACCGAGGTGTCGCCAACCCACAGCTCTGATTTTGGCATTTGTCCCTGGTGCCTAGTTGACTCCTGGGTTTGGGGAGGCAGCGTGGGGTAGGGATGAAGGAGGCGGCCCCCAGAAGCAGGCTGCGTGCGGCAGGGAACCCTGCTTCTCGGCTCCTGCTCCTATCCGCTCCCTAGATGCTCGTTTCCTCCTCTGTCAAATGAGGATAATAATAGTAATTACCTCACAGCGTTACAAGCGAGTTAATATTTATAAAGCGCTTGAAATAAGGCCCAGCAGAGAATGAAGGATCAATAAGTATTCACTCTTACTCTCAGTATTCTTTTCCTGCCTGTTCCAGGGGAGAGGCCCCTGTTCACTGCCTCCTCTCCAAGATGGCTGTAGCATTAACAGGAATAATGATTGTCGACTGTTTGGAGCCTCGCAGAACAAAGGCCCTGCATAAATACTCAGGATGATTATTGTCATCTTACGCTTTGCCGGGTGGGCCTGTTGTGTGGTCGGTTGATTTATGGAAATGACGTGTCCCTAGTTGATCTGAATCAGTGATAAGCAAGTTTCAGACAGTGTAGATAATCCCCATATCTTCCGTCTGCTCCCGGCCTTCCATTCTGAAAGCTTCTCGAGGGCTAGGTAAGGTGGAAGCAAGGGGGCACCCCTCCGAGGGCGGGCAGGCATGCACCCAGAGGCCCTTCCACCCAGTGCCGAGCTTCCGGCCCGGGCTGTGCTGGGCTTGCTGGGCTGCTGGGCTGCAGTGTGGTGCCTACAGGAGAGACGACGAGTGTGCACCGTGTAAAACCAGCAGTGGCCGAGAGCGAATGTGTCTGGGGCTCTTACAGAGCGCAGGGTCATGTCCTCAAGGCCTCTGTGTATTGACCTCTGTGGTCCTCCACATCCTGGGACACAGAATCCCCTTTTACCAAGGAGGAAACAGAGAAGACTTGCCTTAGGGTCAGGTAGCTAGGGAGGGCGGTGCTGGGATTCGAACTCAGGCAGCACGCCTCCAGAGCCAACAACGTCCTTAACCAGCCTGTGGCCATGTCTAGCCCAGAAGAAGCAGCTCTCCAAGTCTCCATGGGTAGAGAAACAGGATGACTGGAAGCCAATGGCACTGACCCAAAATTGAAATCCTGGTTGGGTTTCCTTGGTTTCCAAAGTGTATCTTGGGAGGTGTCTTAGGATGGGTTGCGTGGAAAAGCAGCTCTAAGATTCGCCAGCTGGAGGATTATTGGAGGGAGCTCCTGGGATCAGCTCTGAGAAGCAGAAGTAGACAGAGGGGGTGATCTGATTGCAGGAGAGGCCTCAGCCAGTGGCATGGGGAGCTCTGAGGCCGGAATGTGCCTTTAGACCTGTCTTCAATTCAGGTGAGGGGGCCAGGCCTATGTACCTCCACGTGGGACCAGCCATTAGATACAACTATCCCTGTGGGATGCGTGACCGGGTCAGGTTCCTGAGAAGGGACTCAGCAGCTGGGGGGCAGGGTGCCTTGAACCAGGAGGCCGTGGGAAAAAGCCCCATAGTGTCTACTACATAAGGCATTGCTGATGTGACCGATTTTATGGGTTTTTTAATCACTCTGAAGTCATGATGGAATCACTGTGAGGTCAGGAGTCATAACAGGAATCTAGGCGATAGAGAGCCAGCACTCGTTTCTTTCTCAGCCCCCACATGGCGTCACCTGTCCTGCTGTTTTTCCTTCTGCATATCTGTGATCGTCCCTGCTTCTCTCGGTTGCTCTCCGGGGTTCAGCACTTCTCCCTGGACTGCATTTAGGCTCCGAACTCACTCACTGGGTGGTGGGAATGAGCCCAGCCTTTCAGGGAGGTGCTGGAGTCAGTGGGATGAGGTGTAAAACTCTGGGCCCAGGCCCTGGCATGTTTAGGAACCCGACACTAGTTCTTCCCTTCCTTGAAGGAGTCCCTCATTCTTCTTCTTTTTTAAAGATTTTGTGTATTTATTTATTTATTTGAGAGAGAGAGTGCAAACAAGGGGAGGGAGAAGTACAAGCAGACTCCCTGCTGAGCACGGAGCCTGATGCAGGGCCCATCTCAAGACCCCGAGATCATAACCTGAACCGAGATCAGAGTCTTCTCAACCGACAGAGCCACCCAGGTGCTCTCGTTCTTCTCCTTGTAACTCATTCCCCCGCTGTTTACTGGGTAAGCGCCAGGTTCCGAGATACCGCAGTGAGAAGGTGGGCGAGGACGGGCTCAGTCCTCACGGAGTGTGCCTTCTCCTGGGCAGACAGACAATGGACAGGTTACCCTACGGGGTGACTTCCGGTAGTGATGAGCGCTGGGATAAAGACACAGCAAGGGATTGAGAGAGCGACTTGGGGCTTCCCAGTAACAGAAAAACGAGCCGGTGACCTCTGCATCTTTGTACCCCCACTTAGAGCATGACGAAGACTAGCTATTTGAGCATAACTGACAGACAGTCTGGCTTAAGGGTCGTTGTCAGGGCTGAGGAGGCTGTCTCTCCTTCCTGCTGGCTAGGGCGGGGCTCTGCTCGGCTTCTCCAGAGGTGTGGTGTCCTCTGCCTGGAAGGGCTGACGTGTTCCTTGGAAAACCTCCCCCTTGGTGCTCGCCCCAGGACCCTAGAGGCGAGGATCAGAGCAGCTCTGGCGTGTGGACAGCTTCCAGGGCCCGATGGCTAACTGCCTGCCCCAAGTCCAAGTCCAGACTCAAGTTGGGCAATCACTTGGTGCCATTTCCTGCCCCTGGATGGCCTGCAAGGCCTGTGGGAACACCCCTGCCCCCACTCTCCTGTCATCTCCACCAACCCGCCCAGCCTGACCTCAGCCAGGACCATGGCAGGGCCTGGGAAGGGGACTCTGGGGACTTTGAAGAGTCCATGGAGTTTCACAAAGCCAGTGTTGAGTCGAAAGTCTGAGTTCTGGGCCTTCCTGGTTCTGCCGTGTGGTTCTCTGGGTCTTAGTCCTTTTTGTATCAGGTAGAGATGTGGTGAATATATTCTTGTTTACCTCTCCGGGTGGTTCTCTTCTGCCTTAGGGCCTTTGCACAGGCTCTTCCCTCTGCTAGAATGCTCTTCTTCAGCCCTTTCCCTTTTACGTAATGGGCTCCACTTTACTTTCAGGTCTCAGTCAGTCATCACACCTGCCGAACCAGGTCAGCTTCCCATTATCCACTCTCCTAGGCCTACTTAGAGCTACCTTTCCTCCGTTTGTCACTGGTCAGTTGTCAGTTGGCATTTGGGGGATTCTCAGACCATTGACATCTTTATATGCCCTGACGAGGGCAGGGATCTTGCCATCTTGTCTGTGGCTGTATCCCCGACACATAGCACAGTGCTTGGCATATAATAGATGCTCGGTAAATTTGTGTTGCTGAATGACTATCCTGATGAGATTCTGTAGGTAAAGACCTTTCTAAATGTTAAGTTCTAAACAAAAAAGGGGGTGTTTTATTATCGGGGGGACAATAGCACTGACCTGGGGGAAGGATCTCAGTTTCTTCAGAGATTTGGGTTAACTTTTCTAGAACCTGAAAGCTCATTTGCCAGCTCCATCTTGAATCAGCCTGTGCCCAGGAAGCCAACAGTCCTGACTGATCATGACTTGGCCTTCGTTGTGAAACAGGCGAGGGTAGGTGTTCCTGAGCCTGTGGCAGATTGGCTTACTCAGCCTCTCCCTGCAGCAGCCACACACAGCTTTCTAATTGTGTCATGTCACAGCGATATCCTTGGCGTGTCACCGCGGCCTAAGCCTCCGCAGGTGGGATGCTGAGAAGTGGAAAGTTTGCGTGTGCGTGTGAATGTCAAGGGGATGGAGTCGATAAGACAGGCAGCTGTATTCAAACCCACTTTAAACATTCACGAGCCTGCTCCTTCAGGTGGGTCCTTCCTGCCCCTCTGGTGACAGTCGGCAGGCTCTGCCCCTCGGTCAGTCTGTCCCTAAGTCAGTGCGTATTTGTTGAACAACCCCTGTGTGCCAAGTGTCAAGCTAGGTGCTGAGGACTCAGTGGTGACAGTAAAGGCGAGGTCCTTGCCAGCTTGCAGGTGACTGTTCAGTGGGGAAACAGCTGTTAAGTGAATCAGCAGGTGTAGTAATGAGAGAGCAGCAAGGGTTCCAGGGGCTGCGAAGAAGGGAGACAGGAGAGATGTTGCACTTCTAAGTCCATTTATTTGTTCAACAGTATCTTGAGGCACCTGCTGTGTGCCAGGCAGGGTGCTAGGTTAATGCACACATTTCCTCGCTGGAACCTTCCTAGACCTCCTGGCCAGAGTGTAGTGACTTTCCTCTGAACAGCCCACAACACCTGCCCCTCCTGTTTGGGACTTGGGGCTTTTGACGTATTCCAGTTAGTTTCAGTTTAGCACCCATATAAACACATATTAAGAACACTCCATCTGTCAGGCTGTCCTCGAGCCCTTGAAGACCCTCCACTGTCCCTGAGCCCTTGAAGACCTGTGCTGGGGAACGTGTGAGTGTCATCTCCGTAGCACCGAAGTGTCTCCTGTGTTGGATGTTCCTGATCTCCCCGCCTCCCGAGCTGGGTCCACCCAAGGCTCTGGTGATCGGAGTAAAGTGCCTGGCACAGAGCCTGGCACATAGTCACTGCTCAAAAGCAGACAATAGTCATGACCACGTTGGTGACATGGTGAGGGTTTATTAGCAAGCTTTCTTCAGTTCTTCCCTGGATACGTTAATTTAACAAGGATCAGATAGGTTTGCTCAGATTTTGTATTCCTTGGAGGAAAAGCATTGGGAGTTTACATTTTCCCATGCTGGAGTGAATCCACATGGAACATCAGAGTTCAGTTTTCTTTCTTTTTCTTTTTTTTTTTTTTCCATTTCCAAAGAAACCGTGTGAGCGGCAGGTGAGTCACCTGTGGTAATTGGAACTGCCCCTCTGCACCTGGGGGACCCCAGGCCAGCTTTGTATGAACGCTTGGGGTTGGAAATGGAGCTGGAGGCTGATGGGATTCACCTTGACACGTTTGCAGCAATATTGGGGGAAAAGGTTTTAATCAAACAAGACTGCAAAGAAGCTGTATCACTCCGACTGTAACTGCTTGTGTCTTCGCCATAATAGCTCAAAACGTTTCATTCTTACTCGTTGGACATTTTGTATCGTTCGTCTCATTTAAGCTCACAGCAACCCCCACAATCCCATTTTACAGTTAAGAAAACAGGTATGAGCGGGGATACACCCAGGGATCACAGAGCTGGTCATTGACGGAACCCAGAGTCACCTGAGGCCACACACTTCCTACAGTGACATCCTGCCCCCAACAAGAACTTGCTGACATTGCAGATTCTGAAATTGGCATGGGAACTTGAACTCCTGGCATGGGTCTCCTCCCATGCTCCTGTTCGGAGTGAACATTTTGGGTATTAATTGCTCTGTCATCAAGCCCCGAAGCACAGGTCTTATCTCCTGGAATTCTGGGTGTTGACTGAGCTCAGTGAGTGGTTCTTCTCTCCAGTGGTGTCAGCTGGGACAACACACAGCTCAGGGCTCTGTTGGACCGGCACATGGAGGATGGCCCGCTGCCATGTCTGATGTCGTGGGAGACGGTTGCATGTCTGAGTCAGGTGGGACAGTGAGACACCTGGGAGCGTGTGTCTGTCCTCCTCGCCTGGTAGAAGACTACCTCCTCGTCGCGTGGCCTTTCCCATCTGTCTCTCCATGTGGTCTCCCCATGTGGTCTTTCCAGCATGATAGCTGGCCTTCTCACATGGAGGCACAGGGACCCCCAAAGCTCAAAAGCAGAAGCTGCCAAGCCATAGTCAGCACGGGAAGAGACTAACCAAAGCACAGCATCGAGGGGGTTGGCCCACTCAGGGCCTCCTCTGGAGGCCAACCACCAGCGAGGCTGGTCAGTGCTGACGGGGTTGGGCCTTGTGAGGATGGAGAGAGAGTCCATGACTGGCCACCTCAGGTGGTCCTTTTAAGGAACCAGAGCTTACACTGGGCCATACGAAGGGATTGGGTTTCGGAAAAAAGTCTGAGTTCTGGGGTGGTCGTCGTTGAACTTTCGTGATGTATACCACGTGTATACACAGGGCACTGCTAGCTTTACATTCGGCCATTTGGCCCTCAAACAACCCAAAGACCTGGGAGCCGTCATTACTGCCACTTTACAGATGAGGAGACCGGGGACCCGAGAAGTGAAGTAACCTGGCCAAGTTACACGGCTCGCAAAGTCACGGAGCTGGACTCAAACCCAAATAAGGGTCCTGATTGTCAGGCTTCACCGCCCCTCCCGAGGGCGGCTGATTTGGAGGGGGCTCTTTGGGGACATAGCAGGGAAACAGTTTGGCCAAAACCTTGAGTGCTTGTAGGGGAGGAACGAGCGTGACAGTAACCGGCGCGTGGGTAGTGCCGGATTAGTCGCCGATTAGCGCTTGTCCCCTCTCCAGGTCCGTGCCCCATGAGGACAGGAGTCCCATCCTTCCATGAACCAGGCCCAGCGTCAGGCCCACGGTAGGCACCAAAGCGCAAAGTGTAGGTCCTGCTGATAACAGAGAAAGGCAGGTCAGAAAGACTTTCTCGGACTTGGGGAAGTTCTGCCCTTACAGGCTCATGGTGGGCAGATCGCTAAAAGGGCCAGAGGAGGAAGGCGGATGGGGAACCACGAGGCGTTTTGGCTCCTTCAGGATGTGGTGTTCAGAGCAAGAACTGTTGGGGGGTGAAGGGGGGCAGCAGGTGTGCGGGCCCTGCCCATCCCGGCCTCGGCGGTGCCTCGCCGGCAGCTGTTGGGGAAGCTGCTGATTGGCGTGCAGGGGACTCAGGAAAGGCTTCCCTGCGGGGCCCCGGCAATGATCAGGCAGTGACAGGAGCTCCCGCTCCGCAAAGTGCCGTCATCACCTCCCGTCTTAAAAATAAATCGTTTGTGGTTTTCTAATGAGGTCACAGGAAGAACACTGTGCTTTCTAGTAAGAAGGGTGGGCAGGGCAGAGGAGAGGCTGTCTGGGTCTCATTGCGCATCTCGGCAGGGGGGCACTGGGTGCAGGGCTGCCAGCAGAGCCAGGGAAATGGAGATCCGTGAGCATCCGGAGCCTCGCTTCCACAGGGGCTTCGTAGCAATGTGGACGGGGGACAAAAAATGATACCGTGGCCCTGAGCTCTAGCATTCACAGTAGCTACCCAGTGGCAGTGAGTACGGCCAAGCACCGTGTGATGCCCTCCCCACAGGTGATGTCATGTAATCTTCGCCACAATTCCCCACCCCCGCCCCCACTTCACAGAGTCATGCCTGTTGTGGTGCTGGGCTCCTAGTAGGCGCTCAGTAAATGTTTGTTGAATGAATGATTAAAAAAAAAAAAAAACAAAGCACAGGGAGGTGAATTCACTCCCCCAAAGCTGCGCAGCTAGCAGGGTCCAGATTCCCAGCGGGGGTTACCAGATTCCAAAGCCAGGGTTCTTAACCATTGCTCCATCGAGCCCTTTTGCATAGAACTGACACAGTGATGCTTCTTGAAGCCTCACAACCCCCCAGACTGGGATTTCTGCAGGCAGCTTGCACCTGTCATCTCACATAATGCTTCCAGTGGATGTTGAACATGTCCCGTGTCGGCCCATTTTTCAGAGGGGGAAACCAAGGCTCAGAGACAATAATCAACTTACCCGGAGTCACAGAGTGATAGATGACAGAGTTCTGGAGTCAAACTAAGAATCAGAAAGACATTTTGTTGGGAAGTTTTCATTCTGTTAGCTTAGTATTTGCTCTGTCCGTTCGGTCCTGGCACCCCTGGCAGCGAGGGGAACAGCATCCCTGCGTGAAGACAACTTTCGGCTCAAAGGAGGAAATGCATGCACACGTGCTTTTGTAAACACTGCAGCGCTGTTGACCTGTGAGCTGGTTTGCGTGGCCTGTTGGGGGATGGGCTTCGCTGCCCAGCTCCCAGGCCAGCAGTGTTACTTCCCCTCTGGGTGCCTCAGTTTCTTCCTCTGCAAGATTTCCCTCGTGGGGTGATTTTACTGTCGAAGGAAGTCAATGCACGTGAAGCACTTAGAACAATGTCGGGCTCCAAGCAAGTTCTTGACACTTCCTAGCTCTTGTCGCTGTCACCATCATTATGATGAGAACCATCAACATTATGAGTATTCTCCCAAAGGGAGGCAGGAGCGGGGCTTCCCGTGGGGTGGCCTGGTGGCTCCCAGCAGGACCATTGCTGCCCTGCGGTCAGCCCTGGAGGGCCGCGCTATGCACAGGTCCTGGAGTTTTTACCAGGGTCCTCATTCTTGTTTTCACATTTTACTCTTTCTTCTCTGGCTTCTCAGTGGAGCTCAGCACACTCCCACCTGCATACCCGTCCTCCCCTGCTGTCTGGCCAAGGGAGCCAGCGTGTTTGCAGCCCACCGCCACCCTCCTCGGCAACTGGCATCGGGCAGTGCTCTTGCCGTGCTCACCTGTCAGACCCGGATCCCCAGCTGCACATGCACAGAGCTTCATTCTCTGCCCCCTGCCACTTGGTTTACCTCTTTCCCAGGATGGGGCTTCTGCCTTGCTTTCCTGATTTGGCATTTAGGTCCCCTGCTTACGCTGTCTGGAGGTCTAGGCTATTTGCCTCTGAGCTTGACACCCCCTCCCTCCCATACACACACCGGTGCTGCTTTTATCCCTATCCTGTTCTGTTAAACATGTTTCTTAGGCACCTGCTCTGTGCACTGTTCCAGACCAGCTGCCCAGGGTGTCCAAGCCTTTTCTTCATTGTACCCCGCTCAACCCTGGTCAGGTGGGTGCTGCCACCCGCCCCATCAGAGGATCCTTCTGTGTATGTCCAGGGCCTTCCAGATCGACCACACTCCCCAGGTGCTGTGGGAGTGCCACCCCCGCCCGAGCAGGGGCCAGCCCTAGTCATATCCCTCACTCTAGCTGCCTCCCCTCCCCCAACCACCATCGCCTAAGTCCCCATTTCTGTACAGGGGAAGTAATTCACAGAAGAATGGTGACCAGAGACAGAGCACCACGTGATGTGTGCCAGGAGGCCGGGCCTAGAAGGATACCCGAGGTGATAGGACCAGGGCCTGGGCACTGTCCCATAGTGGGGAGTAAGCAGGGAAGGCGCAGACCTGGCTAGGGCAAGTATGTGTTTCCTGGTAGCTCCTGACCCCAGCAGGTCCTCCTGGCACCGCCCTGCCTAAACCTGGGAGGTCCAGGGCCAAGTGTGCCCAACCCTTGCATTTCAGACCCTATACAACCCAACCTAGTCTCCCTCTGCCTCTCCTCATTGTCTTCTGCATATTAATAATAATATTTTCCTCATAGGGTCACCATGCTGTTTGAATGAGCTAATCCATATGGAGAATTTAGAACAATGCCTGCAACTCATGCACTCTGCCCCACCTTCTCCCTAAATTCCTGCTTCTCTCGTATGCCCTGAACTTGCCCCACCCGGTGTCCGTAGACCCACGTTCAAAATCTAGTCTTGTAAGCTTGGGCAAGTCGTTTAACCTTTCCAAACCACAATTTTCTCATCTGTACAATGGGGGACTTCTAAAAATGTGAGGACCGAATGAGGTGTAATACATTGGAAAGGTTCATTCATTCGGGACGGGTAGACTGTGGCCAGAACTCTGCGCACTGGCTTTGTAGCAAAAGACAAGGTCCCAAGCTCCACCCTTGGGGGAGGGGTACCCGAAATCAGTAGTGACATAGTTGATTTTTCTCACGTGGTGAATTTTAATTTTGTTTGGGGATTAATGCTCTTTTCAGTAATTAAAAAGGCAGAAAATATACTGCCCCCCCCGAATTAACAGTGGTTGAGAATTTCACATATTTGCATGATTTCCTCAAGTGAGAGAAGGAAAACATTTTAGTTAAAGCTGAAATTCCTCTTGTTAGTCACCCTTGGTCCTTCCTCCTTCCCTAGAGGCTTGGATGCAGGGCAGGTCTTGCCGTCTGTCCTTATATTTTGCTTTCTCTCTGTGTTCATAAGTCACAAATGGTCTTTTTTTTTTTTAAACTTTTATTTACTTATTCGACAGAGATAGAGACAGCCAGCGAGAGAGGGAACACAAGCAGGGGGAGTGGGAGAGGAAGAAGCAGGCTCATAGCAGAGGAGCCTGATGTGGGGCTCGATCCCATCACGCCGGGATCACGCCCTGTGCCGAAGGCAGACGCTTAACCGCTATGCCACCCAGGCGCCCCAACAAATGGTCTTTTTTTTAATGTGACATTTATATACATAGCATCAAACTATGGGTGATATTATGCAACTCGGTTTTGTTTTTTTTTTTTTTTACCCCGTATTGTTTTCCAAATTTATCCACATTGAAACATTGAGTTGACTCATTGATTATGATTGCCACATGCTATTCTGGAAATTCACAGCCTTTGCTGTCCCCCAGGGCTGCAGGGATCCAGCTGGTATCCTCTCCTTGAGCTCCCATGGGAGGTATTCCTAGAAGTAGAATTGCTGAATCATAGGGTGTGTGTGTTTGCAGCTCAGCCGGCTTGTGCCGGCTTGTTTTCCAAAGTGTTTGCTCTGATTTACTCTAGCAACGTTTCAGAGTTCTTGCTTCTCCACATTCTCAACCAATGCTCGGTGTTATTAGACTTTTTAATTTTTGCCAATCTGATTGGATGTGGAATGGCATCTCATAACTTGGCCTCATCTGCCTATCTCTGATCACTAGTGAGTTGAACATTATTCCAGGTTTTTGCAATATTGAGGTCCCCTGTTCAGTAAAATACCTGTTCAAATTCCTTACCCATTTTTTTTCCCTACTGGGATGCTTGCCTTTTATTATCTGTGTGTGTGTGTGTGATTTATTTTTTTTAAGATTTTATTCATTTATTTGAGAGAGAGAAAGAGAGCA